>NC_136816.1:65470694-65643307 GCF_951394365.1 Tetrao urogallus
TGATTACAACATCTTGATATCTGTTGATTAAACAACTATATTGCGATTATAGCATCTTGGTTATACATGTATCATAGAATCATGAATCATGTATGTTGAAGCCTTACCACTTGGGAAGACTGCATGAATTCCTGGATAAGGGAAATCCTGGTTTTGCAAGAACAGCAGGAATGTTTTGAATAAGAGCAACTTATGGAAAACAAATACTTGTGAAATGGTCACTTCCAGATTAATTCAGATTATTTTATGAGATTTAGTTTATCATAGTACATTTCTCATTGTGCATCATAGTGCAAAGCTCACAAATAAGATGAAAGTATTTAAGCCACTTCTGACAAGACTTGTGCTCCAGACCGTTCATAGCCCCATTGCCCTTCTCTAGATGTGCTTCAGGGCCTCAACACCTTTCTTGTAGCAAGGGGCCCAAAACTGAATTCAAGTCTCTAGGTGCAGCCTTCTATTCACAGGGAACAGAATCACTGAAATGCACTTTTAGTCAACAGAAAGTTACTGCATGGCCTGCAATATACTGCCCACCGTCTGCTCTGGCACCTTGGGTACAGCTCAGATAATGGCTTTAGTTGGACAACAGCTTCCGTGCTCTTATGTGTAGGTGTGTAGCTTTGGTGGTGTACACTGAGGCCTGGATGAACATGAAACTTGCTTGCTGCAAGTCCAGCCAACTCCTGGATCACGCCAAGAGCTTTTGCTGTGCTGCCCTCTGATTGCATGGCCCTATGTGAGTTGTAATGAAGTGAATGCTGACAACACAATTGGTGGGAAAGACAATTAATGCTGATACATCTGGTACATGCATGGGACAAATATTGGTATGGGACAAGGACCTCTCTTTCACCTGGACTTCTGCGATTTGAGTTACCAACACTTGCACAGATGAGGTCACACCTCAAATACTGTACTCTGGACCCCTCATTACAGGCATAAAGGCCTTGGATCATGTCCAGAGAAGGATCTGGAGCACAAGTCTGAGGAGAGGCAGAGGAAACTGGGATTGTTCAGTTTGGAGAAGGGCAGGCTCAGGAGAGACCTTATCGCACTCTAGAACACCCTGAAAGGAAACTGTGGTGAGGTTGCGGTTGGTCTCTTCTCCCAGGTAACATGATAGGATAAAAAGTGACGGCCTCAAGTCGCACCAGGAGGGGTTCAACTTGGATATTAGGAAGAACGTCGTCTCAGAGTGGTGATGCACTGGGACAGAATGCCATGGGAAATGGTGGTGACTATGCCTGGAGGTGTTCAAGAAGGGTGTAGATCTGAGGGACATGGCTTAGCAGGGGGGAGATGGGGAGGATGGAACTAACAATTGGGCTAGATGATATTAATGCTCTTTTCCAATCTTAATAATTCTACGATTCTACAGACGGTGCTGTGCCGTGTCAGTGCATGCAACAGTGAGAAAATCGGGCTTATATACGCCGCAGAAGTTTGTAGGTACGTCTGTGGTGTGATTACAAGCACAAAACACGGGATAACGAAGGGACGAACGCGCCGGAGGAGGACTACGAACAACGCTCCCCGCGCCTCGGCCTCAAGAAAGGCCGCGCCTCAGCCTCAAGAACTACAGTTCCCAGGAGACGTTGCACATCCCGCGCATGCGCACCCTCAATAGGTGGCGGCGGCGGCTCCCCGGCGCTAGGCGCGCTCTTCGGCGGGCAGGAGGAGGAGGCGCGGCCGTGGCGCGGACTACAGCTCCCAGCGGCCCCTCGCACATCTCGCGCGTGCGCACGGCGCCGGCTCGGCCGCACTCCGCCGTTGTCGCCGTAGGTGGGTGGGAGGGGGGGAAGGGAGCGAGCGCGGCGGTGAGGAGGAGGAGGAGGTGGCGGTGGGAGGGGGGGGGTGAGAGTTGAGAGTTTAGACGCCGCCGTCGCTGCCGCCAGCTCGGACTCATGATTCCCATATGCCCGGTAGTTTCGTTCACCTATGGTAAGTAAACGCGCTCGGGGCGGGCAGGGGGCGGCTGTGGGGCAGGGGGGCGGTTGAGGCGCGGCAGGGGGGCGGTGGGAGGCGGGGGGGGGGCGGCGGTCCGGAGGCGCCCGTCTGACCAGGCGCTCTCTCTGTCCCCTGTCCGTGTGTCCGCGTCCCCTTCTTCGCCCCCACCCCCACCCCTCCCCTCCCCCGCCTCCTTCCCTCCTCCCGCCGGGCCTCCTGTCATGGCCCCGACCGCCGCCGCCTCCGCGTTGCCGCCGCCACAGTGCCCAGCCGGCTGGGAGAAGATGCCAAAATGGCCACCGGCAACTACTTTGGATTCACCCATAGCGGTGCTGCTGCTCAGTACAGGTAACCGCCGCGACCCCGCCCCGCTCCGCCCGGGCCCGCAGCCCGCGCTCGCGTCCCGCAGCGGGACCTCCTCCCCGCCCTGTGGGGCTGCGCGCCCGGCGCCGCACCTGGACGCTGCCCCGGGGCCCGCTCCGCTCCGGGCCCCCTCTCCGCGCCGGGACCCTCTGCCGCCGACCCGTCCGCGGGCGCGTGTGCTCTTTCGCGGCCGGCCCGGCCGGCCCCGCGTGTGAGGGCGGGAGGTCGGGCTGAGCGCCGGGAGCGGCATCGTGTCCCGGGGCCTTAAAATGGCCACTTTCAGCCGGCACCGGCGTGTTCCGCCTGCGGCCCGGGCCCTTCGACTCCTTCGGCCGCGCTGAGGGTCGGGCTCGCTCCCCAGCTCTTTACCCCAAAGCTCTGTCGGCGTGGGAGGGTGCGGTCCTCGTTAATCTAGGTTAAAATTACGCCAGCCTAACCTGTGGGGGAGTGGGTGGATGAGGGAAGAGCTGGAGGTCCAGAAAATACGGGGGGCTGTCTTATTTCCCTATGATATTATGATATAAAGAATGTTCTGTCTAAAAAAATAGAGAAGGTACCTCAGGGCCTATCGGATTTCAAAAATATTTCCTTTCTTGGTGTTATCTAAGACCAGGAGAGGTCTTACAGTGGAGCTCAGGGATCTGAAACTGTACCTGTTGTTCAGGGGCACTCCCGTAAGTGATGGTATTTTTGTTTGTTGAGGATTGTGTATCAGAGTGTAAAAAACAAAGTAGGAATTGGTAGCGCCTATTATGTCTTCTTCTGATATCAACTTATTTAATTTGAGGGGGGGAAACTGCGTTTAAATCCACGTTAGTTGTTACATAAATCTGTAATGAAGGCTTGCCTTGACTCTTGTTTAATAGGAAAACAAATAAACAAAAGAATAAAGCGAATACATGGGAAGTTATTAGAAACAAATGCAAGTGCGTATTAGTGGTAAGAAGCTAATCAAACTTGCATACCTGATGTAGGAAGAGTAAAGTTTTAGGGAGATCTTTGAATGACTCTCAAGATCGTGCAGCTATTCTTTCCTCGAAGCAGACATAGTATGCTTTCATTTTTATTTACTTCCAGTATTGAATATTTAAAAGGAGAGATTAAATTCAGTGTATCTTCTAGTTCTTCTAAGATGGGGTGCTTGCAACATGCTTATGTGCTACTTGACGGTTATAGTGAAATTTGAAACTGAGTCCTCATGAAATGTGGAAGACTTTTTAAATAGTGTAGAGGATTTTTTTTTCTTTCAGATAAGAAAACAAATAATCTATAAGTGAACAATAAACTATGACATCTGTATGGCTGCAATTATGAAGTGGAGATGAAGTGCTAAAGTTGCTTTTCCTTTTATGGTGGAGCTGAGGTGTACAGGTTTAAGAACTTGAACAACTCATTTGAAATTTACTTTTGCACTGCGGCTTAAAAACATTATTAGAATAAAGTTCAATTTCAGAACTGTTTTCATTTAACTGTGAATGTGTTTTTGAGAAAATGGCAAAAGGAGATTTTTCCTTTCCTACCACAAGTATGGTAGACTGTTCCATTTGTGTATCAGTAAAAGACTCCTATAAATGGTGTGTATGTCTACTGTCTTGGAAAGTTAAGAGACACAGCAGTCAGTGTTAAAGCAGTCCTTTCATAAGACTTTAATATTTTGAGCAGAAAACACAGGAAGTGCTTAAAAGATTGGAAAGGGGAATTTATTATCAAAAAATAGATCTGTCAGATCGTCAATAGCTGCTTTACTGAGTGCTACAAAATGTATATTCCATTCCAGGGATATTGAGCAGAAGATGGTGGCTGGTAGGGAAAGATAATTGAAGATTTAAAATTGCAACAAACTCTCTCAGATGTCTTTTGTTGTTGTTGTTCACGAACACTGCTTTTCATAAAGAACACTTGAAATCTTACCTCGCTTTATATTTAATCAAAGGCAGGAAAAGAATGAACTGCTCTTTAAACCTATAAATAATGGATTAGAAGCATTCTTGTTCCTTCCAATGTTGTAACTGCATAAATTTCCCTGCTGCGCACTTCATTCAGAATTCTGTGAACTAGCCAGTAGTAATATCATGACTTAATGAGAGAATAATTAAAGTATGCAAATACTGATCCTGGAAATTAATCTGAGTATTCAATTCATACTTTCTGCTGGAGGTGGCATTAGGGTCTAAAGCTATAAACCTGTGTGCAGTGCGAAAATCATCTGCTACGTATTTCAGCAACAATATTCTGTTTATTTGCAGTTTGAAATAAATGTGTAATTTGGCCACACCAGTCCTCTTTTGTGTGAATATGTGCACATTGTAGTTCATTTGAGCCGCTGAGTCTATTCAGTTTGAGATGAAGATCTTAATATTGACTTGCATTCTGTGTGTAAGAAATATTCAGTGTGTTGTCATGCTTTCATTTTAAAGTTGTCTGATTGGCATACAGGGATACTGATGGGGAGATAAGGGCATTGAGAATTCAGATAGAGAAGTGGGCTTTTCTTTGCTTGCAACTGCAGTGGTCTTATCTAATGAACTTTGTGTTAAGATTTTTGGTTTTTGTTAAGGAGAGTAGCTCTTCGAGTTTCATTTAGTGATGTCCCTGCAGTAACGAGATAGGTCATAAGGTGGGAAATCCTTGGGTACCTCGCAGTGATTTATTAACTTTAATTTGCCCGCAAGTTGTGCAAGTATTACCAATTCACTATCGTGAGCCATAACAGATAAGGGAAACAGTAGCAATTCAGGCACAGAGCAGATCACAGCGTGTGTAAGTTTAGGTTAAGATGCAGTCTTCTGTGCAGCAAAAAAAAACAGGAATATGTGTGTGGTGCAGTTTTACAGGACATTCAGAACTGGTGCAGAGCAGAAAAGGGAAGGGAAATGCTGTGAGTAGATAAGTTTGTTATTAAGAAATTTGGGGGAGCGTGGGTGTGTTTTTTTTTCATGTTTGATAGTACTTAATTTCACTTTTATTTCAGCAATGTCTGTTTTTCAATCAGATGCATATTCCAGAAGCATTTAGTGTCAAAACTGTAATCCACATAGGCCTACTAGCCCAACCTTAGAGCATCACCATGCATAATTGAAGCTTATAGTGGTGGACAACAGAATAGACAATACTGTGTAGGAGTTACAGCTTATTCTGAAGTGAAAATGCATTGTTAAACAAAGTTAATGTTTATTAATCTTAGGTAGCATTAAGCACATCGAACTCTTAAATACGGGCAACAAAAGTAATAGTAAGAGGGCTGCTCCAAAAATGATGCCTCCTATTTTATTATGCTGTTCCACAGTGTTAGGGGCAGATGTTGGTGCTATGGCAGTAGAGGATGAACCTTCCCACCAGTCTTCTGTTGCATTTTGTTGCTGTGTGACAGAAGACAGCAGAGGGGCAATTTGACAGAATGGTGTCTGGCACAGAAGTGCATTTTAAAGGTGTGTAAAAATGGCACCCATTGATATTCACTATCTCTTGCTGAATCGGGAAACCAAACAGTTGATGTGAGCACAGCGAGGTGTTGGGTGGTGCATTTCAGCAGTGGCAACAAGTGACAGCAGATCACCTTTGCTGGTGCATATTTTTATGAGTATTGCGTGCAAATGCTTTTTCATTGCCGGCAGAAATGGATTGTGGCTGAAAAATGGTGTTTTGCAACTGAGAATTTTCTTTATTAAAGACTGCTACTGTGCTCTTTGTATCTGTTAGCATTTCTGTGGAAATGAATAGGAAGTATTCCTTTTGGAACAACTTATGTAATTTCATTTCATGATGAATGTACCTACATCGCAGAGTGAAAGCTCCCAACTCTGCTTTTTGTGACAGTGCTTTGAGTTGTGTCACATCTTGAAAAGAATCTGCTTGTTTTTTTTTTTGTTTTTTTTTTTTTTTTTAGCAGAAGTGACTTTTTGTTATGATCGACCTGCACAGTACTGATTATCCTTTGCTCAGTCTATGCTAGTCTTAAGTGCTATCCTACATGTGCCATTTTAGTTGATGAAATATACATGATATACCTCTAATAAGCTACTGCTGTTGATACAAAGGAGTGATGTGCCGCTCTCAGGTGAGATACGCCAACATCAGGGAGGCAATAAAAAGCTGTGGGTTTGGTAATGTGGGCCGTATAATGGTAGTGACAGGGAATCAGAGGAGGTGCTGGTAAACTGTGGAGGGCAAGGTGCCTCAGTAATCAGAGAAGCCTTTGTTGTTTCTGAAAGGGAAGTCTGCCAACTTGTTTAAATTTGCAGCAGGATCATGTGTATAAGAAAGTTTTCTGTTATTGATATATTTAAGTCCTTTGTAGTTGCAGTCTCAGAATGGTTTGATGGTTTAAGCTTAATGCTGGAACGTTACATGATAAGTGAAATTTTGTCCACAAATTAAATACAAAAATGGTTTAATGTGGTTGCGTTGCTGGTACTTAGAAAAGCATAGCAGTGGCTAAAGGAAATAAAGAATGTCTGAAGAACTGAATTCAATTTTCCATGCTAGTGAAGTTTCTTTCCTCTAGTACAGAACTTGCCCATTTTAGCTTTTTTTTTTTTTTGTATGACAGAGAAGATGTTACTGATTAATAGTTTTTTAGGCAGATGTTGCATCTCAATTTGTTCTTTTTGTTTTCTGCTATCATTGTGAATGTGGCTTCAAGAAGACTCTTGAAAAAAAGCAGCGTTTTGATAATATAAGAGTCTGTATAGGCAATGAGCAGTCCATTGTGTGCAACACAGTACAGGGTGGTAGATAAGAGTTTGCATTGCATCGCTGGTTTAGACACTTCAATTATGGTGTGGTGTGAAGTGAAGAGAGCTGTCAAATTTGATTGGTTTTAAAACAAGTAGTGAGAACAAATGTGAAGATTAATTAAACAGGGAGAGTATGTTGAGAACATAAGCATCTTTGAGATGAGTTACTGATAGTCTATTACTTAGCTATTTAGTAGCAGTCAGTACATTCGGAATGCAGTGGAATAATAGAAGGATGATTTTAGAATCAGGAAGAGGAAGGGAAAATAACAGTTGCTTTAAGGAACTGTATTTTTCAGATGAGATGTAATTAGATTGTAGAATGCTTTACCAAGAGCTGCTAAAAAAACAGGATTTGAGAGCATTGTATATGTGCAATAGCTTAAGGCCTCCCTTTGGATTCATAGTGAATTGCGTTACAATCAATATTCTGTTCACAGAATTATTATAATAGGAAGTAATATTTTCCATTACTGTTCTAAATAATTTTATTCAGACCATAAAAATTGTATGCTTATTCAATGGCAGACTTTTGGAAAATATCTTACTGGAATAACTTAGTTCACAATATTGTGATGTTTATTGTTAATTGCGTTCAGGAGAAATGAATCTTATTATTATTACTAATGTTTTTGTGATTACTATTTCAGCCCAAACTTCATTCACAGATCTGCAACTTCATCTGAGCAGTTAGTTATTAGTGCCTCCATATCTGTTTCTGTAAAGAAGCAGTAGGTTGTAATGCTTATATCAGTTTTTGTAGATTTAGGTCATACTTATTTCAGTCTTACAGTCTCTGAAAGAAAAAATGCAGAACTATATTTTTAAAGAGTTTTGCTATCCTGCTAGTAACACAACAGTCTATCAAACTTTGAGAAAGTCTGCAGTTACATCTCAATAAATACGAGTTCCTTAATTCTAAAACATTCATAGAAGTTAGAGTTCAAGAAACAAAGCTTAATTGTTTTATTTAAAGATATTTGTAGTTTAAAAATTATGCTTATTAGTAGCATAACTGTTATGTTAAGCTATCTTGAAAAATGTATTCTTTGTATGAAAAAAATAAGTTTCCTAGAAGTATTATTTAGAAGTTGGCATTTCTGAGAAAATTTATAATTTGGGTAGAGGCAGAATTGGGTTTAGCCATGGTCTTTAATCTGTATCAGAGTGGTGCTCTTTAGAAGGCTGAAACTGAAAATGTAGGGATGTCCTTTAGTTGTAAGAAGAGAGTTTTCAGTGTTCGGTGCTCTAAAATAGGCCAGTCCACGGGCCGTCTGCACCCCCGGCAGCCAGTAGCACAGCCCCACATAACCGTAAACTTCTACATCATTGTGATTTTTAGCGATATCTTTCATGAAATGATTGCACATAGCTTCAGTGCAAACTGCAGAGGTAGCAACAGAACTGCGGAGCGGAGGCTGCAGCGCAGTGCTGGCTCCATCTCTCATCCCACCGCACATGCTCCATCCAACTGGTGTGCATGTGTGATGCTACGTGGGGCTGTGCCACTTGGCAAGTAAAATGCAGTGATTGCTGCTGATAGTATTTCAGCCTATCTACACCTGTGTGTGCCTGTGAAGATGCATGTTGTTTTCTACCCAGCAGACACGTAAGTTTTCTTATTTAATATTAAATTGGGTTGATTTTGCATTTTTCGTGGACATGACTGCTCATTTAAATGAGTCAAACGTGTCTTCAAGGTGAAAATCAACCTGTCTGTGCTATGTTTTAAAATACAGCTGTTGAAAATGAAACTTAGATTATGACAGGATGAAGTTATGGGTGCTAATTTTATGCATTTTTGATACATAGGCTAAACACACTTCTTTGAACACTAAAAAGTTTGCAGTGTTACTTTCCCTTTTGATAAAGGAGTTTGAGAATAGGCTCCAGGATTTCAAGAAAAAACATTAATTTTTTTGTGTGTATTTGAAATTTCATCTTTAGTTGACATAAATACATTACCTGCAGATTTTCAATCGAAATGCACAGAGTTGCAGTCAGACATTCATGTTTAAGAAAGAACCGATCGTGTCTCTTTACCAGACTCTTCCTAGACTTCTTACTGGTGAAAAATATCCTTTGCTTCACAGTTGACCTTATTCATGCAGTTACTTTTTGGCAGTATGTGCATTTGTGACCATTTTTAAGGATGAAGCACAGGACCAGTAAGATTTCATCAAAAAGTCTCTGAAGAGCACCTTGAGAGTTCGTTAAGAATTGCAGCTGCTGCCATCACACCAGGCATTGATACATTTGCAAAAAGATCAAATATTCCCTTCTGGTTTTGTTGCCCTCTTTTTAATGTTAACAAAAATTGTTTCTTATATACATGAACAGTTAGGTATTTTATACGTGGTTCAAGATAATTCCTCTGCACTCAGGTGCAGCCCAGGCAAGCCAAGATAATGGACATCTGTATTCTGAGCAAAGCTGGAATAGCAACAGCTTTACAGTGTGTATGTTTGTTGATAGTTTTTTAATAGATGACTTAACTCCACAAATATCCTTCTGTGGAAAATGAAATCTCCTCACATTGAGGTCTTCATTAACTTGCTTGGAGGTCTTCAAAAACTGCCTGGATCTGAGACACCTGCTCTCAGTGGGCCTGCTTCAGTAGGGGTTGTCCAGAGGTCTTTTTCAATCTAAATCTAAATCACTTGAAGCTTTATTACTTGGCAAAATAGGCAGTATTACATCAAAGTGTAACATTCTCTTGATATTGTTGATGTGCAATAAATAAAGCTTTCTACCTTTTTTTTTTCCTTTGGAGCAAAGAAACCTCAAATCTTTGTTACAGGAAAAGGTCAGTGTCTGGAATAGGATGAAAGCAAAATGTTCTCTGGATAAGAATTCAGTTTTTCCTACTTAAATGCTTGTAATTCTGTGTGATTCTTGGGCTGATAAATCACAGGAAATTCAGTCTTCCTATCAGTATTAATCTTTATAAGTAGTTAATAAGGGCTGTTCTGTATTAGATCTAAGAGTTTTAATACTTGTCTAAGCTCGTTTTTGTGGAGGCGTATTACTTGCTTGCAAACTTTTATTATGTAGCTATTTAAATTAAACAAACCTGTTTTTTGGAAACGGATGATAATATTTTATTAAGTGAACACTGGTACTTCATTAATTTTTTTTATCAGCATATGTGTTGTAGCCATTTTCTGACTTAAAATTTAAAGCATTCTACTAGCATATGAAAAAAAGACTTTCAATATGAAAAAACACTCTAGAAGTCTATATTTCTCTCTTTTATTTCAAAAATACTACTGCCGTTTCTTGGTGCAGATCTTTCTTTAGCTCAGATGAGGTTTTTCTAATTCATCTTAGCCAAATGTAAGTGTTCAGGCAGGAATTTTGCAAACTGAATATCTACATGGAAACACACTTTTTTGACCAATACTGTAGCTTAATTGATTTTGCAAGGTAGAATTGGGCTGAGAGATGTTTATAATTCTTTCCTCTGTGTTTGGAATTGCACCAGCCTTGGTAATACAGAATTGTAGAATCACCAAGGTTGGAAAAGACCTCCCAGGTTAACCAGTTCAACTGTACACCTACCACCAGTATTTCCCCACTAGCCTGTGTCCCCTAGTTGTATGGGAACTGCTGAGTCGCAGCCTGAACCTCTGATTGATCACCTGAGGCAAGTGGCAGTGAGCACAGATTGGAACACAGGTTTCCTCTGAGCATCAGGAAGCGCATATGTAACATGTGGATAGTGGAGCAGTGGTACATGTGGCCCAGAAAGGTGTGCAATCTCCTGCTTGGAGGTCTTCAAAAACTGCCTGGATCTGAGACACCTGCTCTCGGTGGGCCTGCTTCAGTAGGGGTTGTCCAGAGGTCTTTTTCAATCTAAATCTAAACCATTCTGTGACTTTGAATAGGAAGAAAGACAGAGCTGTTAGAGAGAGTCCAGAGGAGAGCCACACAGATGATCAGGGGGCTGCAGCACCTCCCCTACGAAGACAGGCTGAGGGAGCTGGGCTTGTTCAGCCTGGAGAAAAGAAGGCTGCGGGGTGACCTCATTGCAGCCTTTCAGTACCTAAAGGGAGCCTGCAAACAGGAGGGGAGTCAACTCTTTGAAAGGGTAGATAACAGCAGGACAAGTGGAAACATTTTCTTTCCTTTGATCAAGAGAGTTATATACACCAGACAACAATGTGTGCAAGGCTAATTTATGTTGCAGCCTCTACTCTGGGATGAATTCTGCAAGATTACAAGCCAGTGCATCCCTTCACTGTCCAGAAAATCAGATTGATGTATTTTTGGAGATTAGTATGGCAAAAGACATGCAGTCACAGCCTCATTGCAATCATTGCTGTCTAGGGGGTTTACTATCGTAATGGTATTTCATAATATGTGGCACTTCAATATTAATGCGTTAGAAAGATCTGATTAGTATTTGCCATTGTTAATGTTAGTAGAAATTAGTATCTTATTAGTTCTTTGAAGTTTGAGCCAAATATATTTGACAAAAGACACTGCTCACATGTGATGTTGTCCAATAATTGTGAACAAGGAGTTCATTCTATCAGTCTACAGATTCCTTTAGAAGGTTATTGAAAATGAGAGTAAACTAAGTATAGGTTTAAAACTTTTGAAAAGAAACAAGTTTATCTGGGAGCAAGAAGCAAAGAACATGGGGAAATAGAAATATATATGGTAACATTTTAGGGCAGGTAGGGAAAGAGTAAATCAGGTAAGATGCTGAAAATGAACTTCAGTTGACTGAAATGTGTACAGAACACTAGGTAGAATAATTCAGCGCAACGTTTAAACTGTAAACTGGATGTGACTGGGATAGTGAGAATGAAGTGAAATAGAGATCTGAACTAGAGGATGGGTGTTGAAGAACATGTTTCCTGGAGAAGAGAAACTGAAGTGAGCTTGGGGGAATAGCTCTGTTGGTTTGTGAGCATCTGAAAAATAAGCGTGAACAAAATACATAACTTTCAAATTAAAATCTTTGGTAGAGGAGTTACTCGGGTAATACAGCAGGGGTATAATTTGAAGCTGCCAAGTCCTTCTCTAGTAATTTAGGTCACAGGGTGGCTTTTATTTCTATTTTCTTCTGATAGTAAGATCATAAAATATAAGATTTTTAGTATGAAATACCTTGAATTGAGCAGTCACTAGATGGGTTTATTTTGACTAGGTGTTGGCCTAGAACTCTTTTGTTTTTTAGACTGAAACTTTAATAAACTGAGGAAAATAACCTTCACACTGAGGGTGCTCAGATTCTGAAACAAATTGTTTAGTGTAGCCTTGCAGTCTCCATTCTTGGAGATAATCAGGATATGACAGCACAAAGCCCTGAAAAACATAATTTAACTTCAAGGTTAGCTGTTCTTTGAGCATAGGATTAGAGCAGATCACTTCCAGAGGTTTGTCTCAGGCTCAGTTATTCTGTGATTTTTAAGCTTTACCTAGTTAGTAAGGACAGGCGGCCTGAGGAGCTTGTCGTATGAAGAGACCTGGAGCTCTAAATTCAAAGATACTTATAAAAACACTAGAATTTATTTGGGGGAAAGGAAGAATTAACCTACAGAAAAACTTGGGTAATTTACCAGAACACTGAGTTCGTGTTGTGTGTGCTACAATAATTGTGTGTTCTTAGCCCATAGAACATGGATTAATTTTATGCCAACTGTGTTGAATGATTAAGCCAAATTGAATTACTTTCTTTGTTATGGTGAAGAGCATGCACGTTTTCTTACAGTAGCTCAGCTGACATATTCGTCATTACCTTAACAACTTGTACACCTATCAAGTCTTTTGGAGTGTAAAATATTGGAACTAAGTTGAAATACTCTGTGTGGTGCAGTGTGGAAAATTATTATATAAGGTATAGATTAATAAAAGATTTAGAGTAGTAGAGAAGTCAGTAGAAAAATGATTATCACGTAGGAATAATTATACTGAAGTTATGCGAGGACTGATCTTGATTATTATTTAGCATTTACGTTAGTATAGCGTGTCATGATATATGATGCAAAGGAAATTTGTCCATTCTTAGGTGACTTCACAAGAAGCTGTTCTTAGGAAAGTAGAGTATCTGGAGGCTTCATTTGAATTGATGAATATGCTTTTTGCCATCCATGGTCAAAAAAGTAGATAACACTAGTATAGGTACAAAGATGAGCTGTAGAATCTGGAGGAAAATCAGTGCAACATGGGATCTGGCAAAAAAGTCTGGGAGGAAGTAGGTTGATCTCAGCAAGTGCGGTGATGCATTTGTATCTGAACAGGGATAAAAATCTCTGCTAAGTTGAAGGACAAACAGCTCAAAAATCCTTTGGCAGAAATTAATTATGTAGAAGTGTCTGGTCAACTTAATATTAAAAGATTTTTAGAAGGAACTCCAAGAGAAAAAGAAGCCTCATAAATTTGGAAAAGAAGATGCCATATATTGCAATGAGTAGTTCTTTTAAAAAGGCAGCACTAGTCTGTTCTGGAATATTTTTTCTTCTGATCTTGCAAACTCGATCACTAGCTCTGCATGATGTTGCAGAAGCAAGGGGAACAGGTTTGCTACAGTAAACATGGTAATAGAATTGTGTTAGCCTTAGAAATCAAATGACTGGGGCTGTTAATTCTATACCATGATAAGGAAGTTTGTTACAAAAATAGCAGAGAAGTGGAACTGGGCAGAATGTTAATGCTTCTGTTCAGAGCAGTCATGATCTCTTCACAGTACTGAGTACTGAAAATTCAGGAAGCTTTGGTAATATATATTCTGAGAGTAAAAGCATTTTCTTTTATAAACTGTCTGATAATGTTACCTTGCAGTGTGT
The DNA here is from genome assembly GCF_951394365.1 of Tetrao urogallus. Taxonomy (NCBI): domain Eukaryota; kingdom Metazoa; phylum Chordata; class Aves; order Galliformes; family Phasianidae; genus Tetrao; species Tetrao urogallus. Next base: position 65,484,541 of record NC_136816.1, read on the forward strand.
TGTAAGCACCTTAATGTATTTTGAAATAGTAAACTGAGCATGGTTTCATGAAATGTGAAGAGTTAATACTTTTGTAACGGGCTTCTCTTCTTTCTCTTTTTCCCCATTTTTTTCCCTGCTTCCATATGTATACCTCGTGTTCTGGCAGGCATACTGTTCTCTGATCTCCAATGTTTCTGACAGTTCTACTGTGTTAAAAAATGAGTCCAGAAAAAAAAAAAATCCGATCGTGTTCTGCGAGATGAATGCAGTAAATCAGTGGCTTGACAAGCGGCAGAACTAACACAAGGGATGGAATAGATGCCTAATTTTATAGATTATCATTCACTTTTACCACCATAAAATAGTCTTCCTGAGTTTTCTGGTGGAGTCTTATTACTGAACCTGAACTGACAAAGACACCACCTCTGTATGAATTGGCATGTTAGGCAGTGTTAGGAGCCACACCAAAGTGGGTGAGGGAGGTGATTTGATTTGTCCCTCTCCACTCTGCCTTCCTGAGGCCCCAGCTGGAGTACAGCATCCATGTCTGCGGTCCCTAACACAGGGGTGGTGTGGAGCTGTTGGAGGGGTCCAGAGGAGGGCCACGCAAATGCTCAGATAGCTAGAGTACTTCTCCTGTGAAAAAGGTCTGAGGTAGATGGTCTTCTTCAGTCTGGAGAAGAGTGCTGGGAGACCTTATTGCAGCTTTCCAGTATTTAAAGGGAGATTATAAACAAGAGAAAAAGCAAGTTTTTGTGCAGATAGATAATGACAGGACAAGAGGAAGTGGTTTTAAACTAAAAGAGAGGTTTAGATCAGTTGTCAGGGAAGCTTTTCACTGGGAGGGTGATGTGGTGCTGGCATTGATGCTCAGAAAGCTGTGGTCATCCCATCCCTGGAGGTGCTCAGGGCCAATTTGCGGCCCTGGACAACATGAGTTGGTGGTTGATCTAGCACTTGGCAACCATGCCTGCAGCCAGGCAGCTGGACCTTGATGATCTTTGAGGTTCCTTCCAACTCAGTCCGTTCTGTGATTCTGTTATTCAGATCTTTTCATTCCACTGCTAAGCTCAGAAGCTGAAAATGAGATGAAGTATGCTTGTGAGTTTAGTTTGGACTAATGTAGTTGATGTTTCGAGCAATGAAGTATTAAGGGCCTGTGGTGGAAAGAGGTAGAGTCTGAATAGGAAACCCAGTAGTAACAGTTTTTTTTCTGTGTGTTTCTGCAATAAGAATGGCTTTCTAATATGCTAATTTGTTCTGCTGTAATTAAATTACAATTTTATTTCTTTTTAGTTACTAAATTCAAGGGAGTTATGGAAATGCCTTTAGCAAAAATTATATCTACAGCAAAAAGATACTTTATTTCTGGTAGTTACATTAGAGAGAATATTGTAGGCTCGTGGAAAAAGTACTGTGACTTTTTGTTCCTTTTGGTTTTGAGCAGAACCACACTGCAGTTCCAACTTGACAGGTATGTTCCAAGTGAGATAGCATATTTCTGCTTACTTTAAAATAGGAGATACTATCTCTTGATAGACATGAAATGGGGTTTTCATTATCTTTCAGTAGTTCTATGGAGATCTGAAATCCTATCATGATTCTTAAGTCATGATAGTTGAACCGCAGTGTAGAAATGCGAAAACAAAAATCGGAGTAATCACTGAATTTCCATTTTATGTCAAAGTTGCAGACAGTGTTATTTTGCCCAGTTTGCTGTATTTGTTATAAATCAAAGTAACTGTTCTAAGCTTTGATTGTAATGCGTGGTTACAGATTGAAATAGGACAGTAACATCATTTTTTCTTCAAATGATTAAATTTCAGAGGCCGTAACTTTCTATTTGGATCGGTAGTGCGTACTCATTCTTTGTAAATAGCCACATATTAGTATCCTACCTGCAAATTTTAGAGGCAGATTAGGCTCAGCATGTACTTGGAAGATTGCCAGAGCCCTGATGGCGGTCTTCTTGCATGATCTGCCTGTCCTTTGTTGATGATTCGTATGATTCATATTGTGAGACTGTGGACTGCTATACAAGCAAGGCCAGTATTTAATAATTCTAATTTTTTTGTGGGAAAATGGTATTAGAGGAATGTTTTTAAATGTTCCTGTTTTAATTTCAAGGGCTTGTAGAAGTTGGTAAAGCTCATAACTTTAATGCATTTTACGAGAAAACATCATGCAAGTGAAAGTCAATAATGAGCTGTCACAGGAAAGTAGTTATTTTAATTCAGTAGATAGTTTTATTGAAGAGCTAATAAAGCACTTAAAATTTTGTCGGACATGGAAAGATAGCTTACGTATAGCATACCTAAGGCTTACATATTGTTTTGAAAGAATTTTACTGCTACAGGATGAAACCAACCCAAAAACCCTCTCTAAGAAAAATTCATCAGCCACTCAATTTTCTGTATTTATGGAAACTTTGAAGTGATATAGATGTTTTTTCATGGAGGAGGAAGAGAGGTAATAGAAACCACTGAAATATGTTCATAGGTAGATAGCTGTTCCTCAGTGACTTGTAGAACAGCCAAGTATTAATCAAATCCAAGATGCTGAAATGTCTAGGCATTAGCTTAGTATGTTGAATTAATTTGGTTATTTACTTACTGTCTTTTTCCCATATAGCCAGCAGCCAGCTTCGGGTGTAGCGTATTCCCATCCTACTACAGTGGCTAGCTACACTGTCCACCAGGCACCAGTTGCTGCGCACACAGTTACTGCAGCCTACGCTCCAGCAGCAGCTACAGTTGCAGTAGCCAGGCCTGCTCCAGTGGCTGTTGCAGCTGCTGCGACAGCTGCTGCATATGGAGGCTATCCTACAGCGCACACAGCTACAGATTATGGTTATACACAGAGGCAACAAGAAGCTCCGCCACCACCACCTCCTGTCACTACGCAGAATTACCAGGTGTGTTAAACAAATTTAAAAAATCACTGCTGAATTACTGTGATCTTTCTGTGTTGGAATGTTTAAGGCCAGCGTAGGATGATGGTGAGGACTTACCTCAAGTACTGTGTTCAGTTTTGGGCACCTCAGTACAGAAAGGACATTGAGGTACTGAAGCAGGTCCAGAGAAAGGCAACCAGGCTGGTAAAGGACTTGGAGAACATGCCTTACGAGGAGAGACTGGGAGAAGGAGCTGGGGCTGTTTAGTCTGGGGAAGAGAATGCTGAGGGGGGGACCTTATTGCTCTCTTCCAATATCTGAAGGGTGCTTACAGTGAGAGCGGGGTGGGTCTCTTCTCTGGTGACAGGTGACAGGACAAGGGGAAATGGCCTCAAGTTGCACCAGGGGAGGTTTAGGTTGGATGTTGGGAAAGACTTCTTCACAGAAAGGGTTGTTAAGCACTGGAATAGGCTCCCCAGGGGGGAGATTGAATCACCATTTGGATTTGATGTTTAAAACCATTTGGATGTGATGCTCAGGGATACGGTTTAGCAGAGGGTAGTATGGTTAGGTTATGGTTGAACTTGATGATCTTTAAGGTCTTTTCCAACCTGAGCAATTCTGTGATTCTGTGATGCTTGTAAACTTGTGACTTCAGATTTTGTCAAAATTGTTTGTTCTTACATATTTTGTAGGAATATGATACAGTCATATGAAAAGCTAAAGGAAGTTACTTTTTTAGTTACAAAAGTAGTTTGTGAAGGAGAGTAATTTAAAAGCATTTGGTGAATTTTTTATTAAATCTGGCAAGGTCTGTCAGGTTTTTCTTCAGGTTTAATTTATTTAACTTAATGAATTTTTAAAAAAATTTAATTATTTAATCTATCTATATACAATGCCTCTGTAAATTTTTTTTTTTTAATTCTTCTTCAGTGTATATTAGAAGGAAATGTTATTGGATTTTTTTCCTCTACTAATAACCTTTTCTACAGATGCATATTTTATGGATATGTTCACTGTTTTTTTCCTTTTTAAATGTTTAGGATTCCTATTCCTATGTTCGATCTACTGCCCCAGCTGTAGCTTATGACAGCAAGCAATATTATCAGCAGCCAACAGCAACTGCTGCAGCTGTGGCTGCTGCTGCCCAGCCTCAACCTTCAGTGGCTGAGTCGTACTACCAGACAGGTGGGTTGCATGCTCCAAACTCTTGTCATTATAGAATGTAGGCACTGCTTTAATACCTTAAAATATATTTATGCCCAAAACATATTTCTAGACAAACCTTTTGCTGATTTGTCTTGGAAGTTTGCTGAACTGTGTCAATATGTTGACATATTAACATATTAACATTAGTTAGTTAATCTATGTAGTTCTTTAATTATTAGTATCATGACTGCTACAAAGCATAATTACTTTTTTTACATTAATAAGAAATGCTGTGAAAATTTTTAAGTACTTCAGCATATACTCCAATAAAACTATTGAATAAGAGGGCTGGTTTGGCAGCACTTTTAAAGAAAAAAACAATCAGTAACTAATTCTTAGTAATATAATCTGAGATATCATTATTCAGTGTTGAGTTACACAGTTACACAGAGCGTAACTATGACTTCAAAAATAAATAAATTAAAAGGAACCAACCAGAAAAGCTACCTCCGCTTGTTAGATTTGTTCCCCAGAATATAATCAAATAATCAGTAAATATTACTTAACATGGTTGGCGCTTCATTCAACTAAAGCCTGTCTATGTTTGTGCACTGATGTCTTCCATCTTAATTAGCTCCGAAAGCAGGATATAGCCAAGGGGCAACTCAATATACTCAAGCCCAGCAAACACGACAAGTAACAGCTATAAAACCTGCAACCCCAAGTCCAGCAACGACTACGTTTTCTATATATCCAGTATCCTCTACTGTGCAGCCAGTAGCAGCTGCAGCTACTGTTGTTCCATCCTATACTCAGAGTGCAACATACAGTACAACAGCGGTTACTTACTCTGGTAAGAATTTTACAGATTATGCTACTGAGATCTTTGCAGTTATTACAGAAGGATTTAAATGCTCAGAATTTTAGCATTTTGTGTTCAAATATATCAGTCTACTGTGAAGTATCAACCACTTACATAAAAATATTTTGCCAGTATAATGATCTATCTTTAAAAGAGATTTGATGGTTAAATATGCCTATTTTGTTCCATGTGAAAATATACAGGATACTGCCAGTGTGTTGAGACTTACTGAAGATTTAGAGAAAAGATGAGGGGAAATAAGAATAGAGAAGGAGACACATCCACACAAATATTAACCCAGGGAAATTGGTAGGAAGCCTGATGCGATGAAACAACAGTTGTAGTGGCAACTGGTAGGGAAGAACAATCCGTTATAAATCTTTAAAGTCTGGGTTGTATTGAACCAAAACAGAAGACTAATGGGTGCTTTGGAAGAAAAGCAAACAAACAAAAACAGAAAAAAAAAAACCGACCATCTTTCCTTCAGTAATTAGAAACCCAGAACTGGCGGGCAAGCTGGCATATTATAGCTAGTTTAAATATTTTTATTTTGTTTCTTTTCTGTTTATGAAAGGGATTTTATAGGGACTCTCTTGAAACAGAGGATTAAAATAGTTGAACCAGTAGATGTAGAAGGTTTATGGGAGTACTGTCTCCAAGGTATAAAAGCCCAGTTTCCTTGACTTATTCAACTTTAGTAGTAGCAATCAAGGAGTGCATACCTAGTATGTGCTGCACAGGTTTTAGCAGGCCAGCAGCTTTGCACTAGAACAATTTAAATCTCTGAGGTAGAATGTGATAACACAGTGTTACATTTTTTTATATTCTTTTTTTTTTTTTCCCTTACTCTATGTAATATGTCTTCCTTTTCATGGAAGGAAATTTACTTTTGAACTGTAAATCTGGTTCAGGAAAACTGTTACTTCAGCTGGCTTTGATAAATATTCTTGTTTCACCATAATGAGACCTGCAAGATGTACCAGGAATTTTCACATATTCTTTAGGGATGGTAGTTATATCCAACAACATAACTGTGCATTGCAGAGATGTGTCAAAAATCAAATATGCTTCTGATAAAAGTTATATATTATGTACTTGTGTGTTGTGAAACATTAAGAAAAACCAGGATTGCTTAACAAGATCTCAGTACATTGTTTGTATTCTGCCCTGTTCCCTCAACTTTTATTACAACGCATGCTTGTAATTTGTGTGTTATGTAATTGATACATGATCTACAGTGATGTAACATTTATTTGTTTTGATCTTTGAGGTACCTCTTATTCTGGCTATGAAGCTGCAGTGTATTCAGCCGCATCGTCCTATTATCAGCAGCAACAGCAGCAACAGAAACAGGCAGCGGCTGCTGCTGCTGCTGCTGCAGCAACGGCTGCTTGGACAGGGACCACCTTTACTAAAAAGGCACCATTCCAAAATAAGCAAATGAAACCAAAACAACCTCCCAAACCACCCCAGATCCACTACTGCGATGTTTGTAAGATCAGCTGTGCTGGACCACAGGTACCTGTATTGTGTAATATTCTGCTATACATTTTTGTTACAACTTCTCCAGCTATAAAGGTGTCAAAAATATTTGTTAACTTTTAAGGATCTGTTAAGGACTCTGTAATTTTACTAGTGGGATAAATAATCAAAATGTGTGCTGTTACAGAATAACAATGAGAAAACAGGTGCATTCTGTTAGCTTGCACAGAGAAGCTGTAACTGTATTTCAGACTCAGAAGTATTCTGAAAGTTGAAGTTGATTTGCTTTTTTTTTAGGATACCAAACTTCACAGAATATACTTTCATCAAAACTCCTGAATCATATAAATGTTGTGAATGGTAAACCTGAAAATTTATTCTTCTTTGTATTCCGTCATCCCAGTTTAGTTTCACAGTGGACACAAGTGTATAAAAAGTAGATAACAATTAATGCTGTGTTTGTGTGTGATAGGCTATACAGTAATTTAAGTGAATCTGCCGTTATCTCCCAGGTTGCCAATGTCAGCACAGGAGCTAATCTCAACTTCTGCATTTCATTTTCAGCACAGCTTTGTGTGCTACCTTTATTTGAATCCAGTTTTTTAGTTCTGTCATCATACAAGTTGATGGAAAAATTCAAAACTGAGAATTATTCTGTGCAGTGCAGGAAACTGTGACTGAGATAAGCTTCTGTGATGGTATCAAGTTTTCCATAGCAGTATCTTTTGAAAAGTACTTCATTGAGGAATCGAGGAGGTGTTGGAGAGGAATACTCAGACAGTATTACCTCTAAAAATGGACTTCTGTTGGAAGAGAAGAAAATGTTCTAATCTTACAAGTGGTCTACTTACGCCTTAGAGTTTGTCATATGAAAGAAATCCTCAGCATACTGACTTTCTTACGTAAAGCATGTATTTTATGCTACATTCTATACTATGTGTGGTCGCACAAATGATGGACAAACAATACAAAGGCAGCTTAGTGTATGTGTATAATTTGTTTAAACAGACTTACAAAGAACACTTAGAAGGTCAGAAACACAAGAAGAAAGAAGCAGCGTTAAAAGCATCCCAGAACACCAGTAACAACAGTACTTCTGCTCGTGGAACTCAGAATCAGTTGCGCTGTGAGCTTTGTGATGTGTCTTGTACAGGAGCAGATGCATATGCTGCCCATATCCGTGGAGCCAAGCATCAGAAAGTAAGAACTTTCTCTTGTTCTTGTCACTTGTATATTTTCCCGCTCATCTTAGAGGGGAGAAAATGAACAGAAACAGTACAATTTGAATAATTTTGTTTAAAAATATTTTGTTCTGTGTTTTGTTTCAAGCGTATATTTAATCTCACTATCAGAAGGGCATTGTTGGGAGAAGGGGGGAAAAAATATTGCCACTGCATCAGTGGGAAAAGGAGGTTTTGGAAAATTTGAAAATCATAGGATGAAGATGTTGATTGAGGTGGGGAAGAGAGTGAGTGAGGACATGTCCCTCCTAACTCTTTCCAAGACTATTTTCTGTAATTGTCATCATTCCTTGGCATTTCCTGCAAAGAAAACATACGGGAGCAAGAGCAGCACCCTGTAGTAGACTTTATAATGAGTATTTGGAAATATTTGGTAGGTGTGCACTTAAGTAGGAATTCGGGATTACAGAATACAGGCTGCACTGTGAACCCTTGTGACCTGTGTTTGAATTTGGCCGTACAGTAGTAGCTGGAATGTTGGAGTGAGTCCAGAGGAGGCCACAGGGATTCTCGGGGAGCTGGAGCACTTCTGTGAGGAAAGGCTGACTGAGTTGGGCTTGTTGAGCCCAGAGAAGATACTCTGGGGACATCTCATTATGGCCTTTGCAATATTTAAAGTCAGCTTATAAACAGCAGGGAAACCTAATTTTTACACAGTCTGATAGTAGTAGGACAAGGAGGAATGGTTTAAAACTGAAAGAGAGGAGATTTAGATTAAATCTTTGTGGGAAACTTTTTATGCAGTCACTGAATCACACGGGGACAGGCTGCCCTAAGAAGCTCTGAACGCCCCGTCCCTGGAGATGTTCAAGGCCAGGTTGGATGGGGCCCTGGGCTGCCTGATCTGGTGCGTGATGACTGCTGTAGCAGAGGGTTTGGAGCTTTAAGGTCCATTCCAACCTAAGCTATTTTATTCTCCTCTGTTTCTGTGGTTTAAAAGTTTTCTAAATACAGGGTTTTTTGTTAGTCCAGTTGTTAGTAGAATTTAAATTGACTTATCTAGTATTCTTTCTTTTATAAATACATTGAGATGTTAAATTTTTGGGTTATTCTCAATAACCACATGAGTACATGAGGTGTAGTACTTACTGTCCTCATACATTTAGATTGTTGCTTTCTCTTCTCTGTAGTTAGTCACTAGCCACTGCTTGTTTAGGTCTCCACCTGCGTAAAACTGAAATCTCAATCTATTACTTCGGTACACTCTGAAGAATCTTGTTCATTCTGCTGCAGACAGTCATTTGAAATGTTGCTTAAACTTTACTGCTACTTGACAATGTGTCTGTATTCTGCCTGGGATTATGATTTACTTAAAAAATAAGAACAAAAAGAAAAAAGAAGTGTATGTATGCTATTGTATACGTGTTATCATTGTCTACAGGTTTAGATAAAAGCAGAGTTTTCTTGCTGTTTTCAAATCTTTCTTAAACTTTAGCTTTCATTGTGTGTATTCGGTTTTTATGAAACCCCTGTATTACTCCCTCCAGTGGTGATCAGCTGCCTGTAAAAGGAACTGCTACTCTGCCTGAAGCATTAATTTCAAGAATAAGCATTGTGCCTCTTTGCTTTCTATGAACTTTAAGGAGCTCTGAAATACTCCTCTCACGTCCTCCTTAATCATCTCTGCAGATCTGTATTTAAAAAAAATAGAAAAAAGAAACAACCTTTCCCTAACTAATCTCTTCAAATTTGCTAGATAATTTGGCAGTTCTTTCAATATTCTTAAAAGATAGTGATCAAAAGATACAATGTTCCTGAATTTGAATTAAATAACTTCGATTTGTAAGCAATTTGGAACCAAAATAGCTTAATGAACTGTGCTTTTTGAAGAGAAGAAAAAGCAACCAGGCAGCAGAGCAGTGACGTAGAAATAGTTTGAGCAAAACACTTCCTTCTGTTTTATTGCCTTGTCAGCTTATTGGTTTTCTGTTCTCATGCACATAGCTGTTGGAGTAAATTTATGAATTTGTGATGAAAATAAGCAATCTGAGATGATGATTAAATATTTTCTAGTTTCAGATGACAAAAACTTCTGCATCTCCGTCCTTTTTATCCCAAGATCACTTTTTGTTCAGAAGCAGTAGCTAACTTTTTAGTTACTGATTTTTTTTTTTTCTTTGGTGTTACATTCATGTTTGTGTTACAGCTTCCATAAGCTTTAAGTTCATTTTTTCTAGTTTTTCCAGGCAGGTGATATGAATTTCTTTGTATTCTTACAGGTAGTAAAATTGCACACAAAACTTGGCAAACCCATTCCTTCGACTGAACCAAATGTAGTTACCCAGGCTACTTCTTCAACATCCACGTCTGCTTCGAAACCAGCTGCCTCTGCTTCAAGCATAGCAACTAGCAGCAGTACTGTGAACTCCTCTGTTGCATCTTCTGCAGTGAAAATTCTTACTCCCACGGCAAACACACCACTTAACACAGCGTCCAACAACAAAACATCTTCAACTGCTGCTAATATAGCAGTAAAGAAAATATCTACACCGAAAATAAACTTTGTTGGCAAGTACAGAAGTCAGTCTTTATTTTGAAACCTAACCTATTCCATAGTTTTTTTTTTAAGATCTTACTGTAGCAAATACAAATGTATTTAGTTAATTATGCATGAATAACTGTTGTAATTAAGAGAATTACTGATAGGTGAAAATAAAGATGCGTATAAAAGTTTTGCTTCACAATTTATGATGTTTTTTGTCCTGTTATCTCTGCCTTTCCTGGAAGCTTCTTCATACTTGATAAGAGTGTAGTAGCTTCTGGAGTACAGCAGTCTATAGTCCAGCTGGCCCTAATTTCAGTTTATAGCCTGGGCTGTTAAAGTACATTGATAGTTGGTAACTGGGCAACTGGGACGTCCTTGTAGTAGTGGAAATGTAGCATGGAAACTTCTGTAATGAGCATGACAGACTTTCAGAGATGAGAAGCAGATGTTCCAAAATAAGCTTATCCTGCTCTTGAACGAAAGACTCTATGCAGTTGCAACAGCAAGAGCATAGTGCCTTTGCTAACACAAACATATGGTTTTAATTACTTTTTTTCGTCCATTTACAAAAATAATATCTGATGATGAAAAGAGATCATTAGAATATCTTTGCTAAACTGTTCCCTCTAATTTCTGTCACTTTTAAAAAAGCATGAAAATGATGAAAATTACAGTTACGTAACTTCTATTACATAAGTTGCATTTGTGCAATAAAGTTTTTCACGCTAAAATAGAAAAGCTAATACTAAGTGTTCAAGTAGCTTAGATGTTTTTAAGTATATATTTATTCAAAACAAAACCCTGTTTAATTGTAATTTCAGCATATTTAAGTTTTAATTAGTTTTAAAAGGCTTCTTATGCTTTGCCCAGGACATTGATACTTGCAAATGAAATCATCAGTCTGCATATCACGTGTAATCATAATCTCATTTGATGGAAGCTAAAAATTGAAAAATTTTGATTTCTAGGTGGCAATAAGCTTCAGACAACAGGAAGTAAACTGGAAGAAATGAAATCGGCTGAAAGTGCTAAAGCAACTCCCACTACCACGGTACAAACACAGGAAGTGAAACCAGACACTGCAGCTGAATCAGTGCCTCCTACAACTCTTGCTGCCTTGCAAAGTGATGTCCAGCCAGTGGGACATGACTATGTGGAGGAGGTATTAATATGACAATTTGTGGTGATTTTTTTTTAGATGTTTTGGTGAAAAATTGTTCAGGGTGAAACAAACATTGAACCTGAAAAGGCTTGTTTATATGCTTACATTATTGTATTGTGTATTTTTGTTTTGAGTTTAGTGAGACACTGTTCATGTTGGTGAGATGAACTGTATATAGGATCAGAATTTGATGTCAGTTTTTCATATTTTGCAGATTTGCAGTTACTGACTTCAGCTCAGTGTGTTCATGTTCAGGTTTCAAGCTGCCTGTTCTTTTGTATGGAAGAACTCTTTTCATAAGCAAGCACGCTGGTGTCTCTGATAGAACTGAAAGATCTAGTTTTTCTTATTTCAAAACAAGTATTTTAATGTGTGTTGTAATCAGACAGTATCCAATATAACTGAGTTAAATTAATTTTTGCATCGGTTTTGGGTTTAAAAATCAAAACCCATAGAAACATGTATTATAATTTTATTTTCCAGGTAAGAAATGATGAAGGAAAGGTGATCCGCTTTCACTGCAAACTTTGTGAATGCAGTTTTAATGACCCTAATGCCAAGGAGATGCACTTAAAAGGAAGGAGGCACAGACTCCAATATAAGGTTAGTAGAAATCCTTGTGCTTCTGTCTGAAAATCTACCAGATGTCAGCTGACTAATTGAATGGTCTGACGTTAAGGATTACGAGATTAAGTGTCCTGAGTAAACAGCACATGAAAAGGTAGAGAAATATATTCACCTTCTAGTTATTTTCTTTATAGTTTTTAAATAAGTTAAGCAGATCGGAAAAGCGTTTTTATTTATTTTTTTATTATTATTATTATTATTTAATTTTGAACACTATATTTGGGAACGTTTGCAATGTTAAAATATGGTACAACATATGCAAGCAGATCAGGGTTCTTCTGTGTTGTTTACCATTAATTTCAAACACTGTAAAAGTGTTTCTGGATAGCTTTATTTTCATGTGTATTGATTATATACTATACTTTTTGTTGTTGTTATATTAATTACATATATATAATTATTATATAATTATATATAGTGTTAAGTTTTTCATATATATTAATTATACATTATATATAAATATAATTATACTAATTATGTTAATATTTTCTGAAAAATTTTGTTTGGGTAGACAGCATAAGCCCTTTGTGGAGACATGAGAAACAAACGTGGGCCATTTTTTTCAGTCATGAATGCAGAGAGATTGATGTACAGTGTGCATTTTGGTTATTATGAAATAATGTAAGAACAATCTGCTGTGGTTACTGGAAATGTAATGGGCCTGCATAATCTTGAAAAGGATGAAAGAATTACTAGAAAAATATTTTCAGTAATTTGTGAATATGCTCTTTCAGGAACAGGGTATCAGGAAGCACACAATATTAAGGAGGAAATTTTTTTTTCTAGCTACAGATTAGTCACCAGCTACAGAATGAACAGTAAATTATTAGGTATTATGTGAAGCATTTTCATCTTAAATTGCTTGGTTCTTGAGGCAAGTGAAAAAGGAATTTATGCTATGTGTAATACATTAATTCTTCAAATTAGTGGAAACATTTTTCTTGAACTACTCTATGTAGTTCTAAGACTATAGTTTATTCCTCCTGATGTTACTGTGCAAAAGTAGTGTGTGTTAAACATTCCAGAAAAACTGTTTTAACAGAGATGAGAGGAAAACAGTTTATTTTATTTTATTTTTTAACTAGAAAAAAGTAAACCCAGATCTACAAGTAGAAGTGAAGCCCAGCATTCGAGCAAGAAAAATTCAAGAAGAAAAGATGAGGAAACAGATGCAGAAAGAAGAATACTGGAGAAGACGAGAAGAGGAAGAACGCTGGAGGATGGAAATGAGGTAAATGCATTTATACCAGTGAGACAAGGCTGCAGTGAAATTCACATAAAGCTAGTTGGTGCCTCTGGAGTTGGTGCTTTTGAATGTTATGGCAGCTCTATACTAACTTGTTCTGAATTAAATAGTTGTTAACCCTCTAGGATTTTTTGTTTATTAGTGTTGACCTCTTCTGAGAAATGTAGACTTAATAGAACTACTTTGGTATAAAGAGACTGACTTTCAAAAAGCCATTCATTTTTGTTTACCTTCTGGAGTTTCCTGGTATCTGTAGATGACTACCAGAAATGGGTTAGAGAGGACATCGAAGAATTCATTACAGTGTTTGGAAGTGCAAATGGCTGTGTAAAGAGAATGCTTTGTTTGATGCACTTCAGGCGGTACGAAGAGGACATGTACTGGAGGAGAATGGAGGAAGAGCAGCATCATTGGGATGACCGTCGTAGAATACCAGATGGAGGATATCCTCATGGACCTCCAGGACCTCTTGGCCTGCTGGGAGTGAGACCAGGAATGCCTCCTCAGCCCCAAGGACCAGCTGTGAGTTTCTTAACTTAAGGGGGGGAAAAAATGAAATCTTACTTACCAGGAGGCACAGTTAAGGACCAAAATTACTCAGTGCTGCATTTTCTCCGGTATTTCTTAGTAAAGTATTTGGATGATAAACAAAAAATTATATGTGAATCTGTCTTCCAGCATAAGTCCACCTATAAGAAGAAAGCATGCCTCAAAGACAAATACTAATTCTTATGAAATACATGTGATTATGGATTTCTGTATTACTGCATTATAGAACTTTATTTTCTTGATCTCTAAAGATTATTTCCAACCCAGAACATTTTATGATTGTGGACAGATATATGAGTAAGAAGTGGCTGGTTCATTAGTCCCAGAGGAGGGTTAGAATCACCATAGAATCATAGAACGGTTTGGGTTGGAATGGATGTTAAAGCCGGTCCAGTTCCAATGCAGATTCTGTGGGCAGGGTTGCTACCCATCAGATCGGGCTGCCCAGGGCTCCATCCAAAGGGGGTGGCCAGCAGGGAGAGGGAGATGATTGTCCCCCTCTACTTGGCTCTTGCGAGGCCCCATCTGGAAGACTGCATCCAGGTCTGGGGTTCCCAGTACAGGAAGAATGTGGAGCTCAAGGAGGGCCACTAAGATGATCAGAGGGTTGGATGCATATTTCCTATGAGGAAAGGTTGAGGGAATTGGGTTTGTTTAGCTTGGAGGAGAGAAGGCTCCAGGGAGACCTCATTGTGGCCTTCCAGTACTTGAAGGGAGTGTATAAACTGGAGGAGGAATGACTGTTTACAAGGGCTGATAGTGATAGGACAAGAAGGAATGGTCTTAAACTAAGACAGGGGAGGATTAGGTTAGATATTAGGAAGAAGTTTTTCACACAGAGGGTGGGGAGACTGGAACAGTGATTAAGTGATTTGAGGGTTGAATATTCCGTGAACTTTGAAATATGCACACATTTCAGAAATACTCTTTTGTCCTCTATTTAGCCTCTGCGTCGCCCTGACTCCTCTGATGACCGCTATGTGATGACCAAACATGCAGCAATATATCCAACAGAGGAGGAACTTCAGGCAGTCCAAAAAATTGTTTCTATTACTGAGCGTGCTTTGAAACTTGTTTCTGACAACATGACTGACAATGAAAAAAACAAGAGCAAAGAGGGAGATGATAAAAAAGATGGCAGTAAAGACAGGTATTTTTCTTTTTTGAGAAATTAATCTTTTGTTCTAAAAGTCATTTTATGTTTTTTCTCAGATTGTTCTCAGTGCTTGCAGGGGTCTTGTTCTTGTGAGGTTTTGATATAACGATTTTTAATACTGACTCTGTCCTCAAGTGGATGAGGAATAGTCCTGTTTTATTTCATTTTTTTATCTTCAGGATTAATTGTAAGGTTATAATTCTACTTTGAATGCAGCTTTTAACTATAATTTACTTCGCAGAGCTTTGAAAGGAGTTTTACGGGTAGGCGTTTTGGCTAAAGGCTTGCTGCTCCGTGGGGATAGAAACGTTAATCTTGTTTTGTTATGTGCTGAGAAGCCTTCAAAGACATTACTCTGCCGTATTGCTGAGAATCTTCCCAAACAACTTGCAGTGAGTAGAATTGAGATTTTTTTATTTGATTTTTATGTGATACTGTTTTTTAAAAAAAATCATTTCATAGAATAAGTTGTGTTCTTTAAGCTGATTGCTGCATTTCCTAGCTCAGGTTCAGTTTCTTCTGATTTTCTGAGTGTTTCCATCTGAATTCAATGACCATGCTGTATGTTTTACTTCTTCCGTCTTGTGGGTTTACAGGTTTCTAGATGCTTATGCTAGTAATGTAGTATCAATCATCATTTAATAGATTCCATTTAGCTGTCAAATAAAAATGAGCCAAGGAAGAATTTCTGTTACTACAGTGTTAAAAAGGAAGCTTGCTGTCTGAAGGTCAAAGTTCTGAATTAAGGCCTGTTTCTTTTCAGTGTTTATGCTTTGAGGTTCCACAAGGAAGTTAATAAAATAAGTCTTGTAGCTTTTTAATTACAAAAAAATTCCCAAATCAAACATGCAGTTTTAGTTGCATGTTGAGTGGAATTCATATAAAACATTTGCAATACTTCCATAAGTAACGAATATATAAAGTCTGTAGCTCCATTGCTCCCTACTGAAACCAAGTCTGCCCGCCGTCATCATAGAAGTCTTGCCGTAGCATCAGTCTTTCAGTACAATTCAGTGAATTGCATGGCATAATCAGTAGCACGGTAGAAGTGTTAGCAGGATCAGATTAATTCGAAAATAATATTGGGTCCTGCTCAAAGTAACAAAACAAGAAGAATTAAAAATTGTACACCGTGGTCTGTCTATGCAAACAAATCACCTCCAGTTTGTGGAAGGAGATGACTGATACGCCTGTTGCTTCTTGAAGTAGAACTATTAAATATAGTAGCAAGAAGCAATTTAGAATAACCGTTTTTTTATTGTAACATTTTCCCTGGGTGTCTGTCTTGCCCTTTTTTCCTATCTGAGGATGCTGTGACAGCATCCTCAGTACTCAGAACAGTACTCAGCCTGTAAAAGTGAGAGCTGGAGAGAGGAACTGCTGCAGCTTTGTGGCTGCTGTATTCAAATGGGAGACATACACGATTCACATTTCAAGTGGCTGTGAGGATTTCTTCTAAATGCTGTTGAGATTCATGTTAAATAACTTACTTTGCATGTGAATTCTCTTTATGAGTAGTGCTTTTTCTTTTGCGTGCTTGTTGACAGCAGATTTGGTAACAGTAAATCCATATCTGTATATATCTCTATGTTTATAGGTTTCTTTTTAATTGGATATGCTGTGACTTCCTTGAAAATACATGTATCTGCATTGTATAATTATTACTGCATTTCTGTCCTTCCGTTAAAAAGATGTGTTGAAATCCATTTTCTTCCCCATACTTGCCTTGGCTATCTGCTAATAGAAATCTCTGTTTCCCAATGTTTAGGTTATAAGTCCTGAGAAATACGATATCAAGTGTGCAGTCCCAGAAGCAGCGATAATTTTAAATTCATGTGTGGAACCCAAAATGCAAGTTACTATCACACTGACATCTCCAGTCATTCGAGAGGAGAACATGAGGGAAGGAGGTTGGGAAGTTGTTAAAGATATTACCTCTCTCCTATGTATTTTGATATGTTTATCTATTCTGCTTAAGATGGCATTAAGGTCCTGGAAGGTAACATGCTGGCACAACACTGATTGAAACCTTGTTTTTCAACAACCAGTCTTGGTAGACAACAGTTGGTTAAAATAAATACTTACATGATGCATTTATTTAATTTTTTAAAATTCTAACTTTATGTCCAACCTCAGCTTTCTGGAAAAGGTACAAACTTTTATTTTTTTCCCTCGTCATTTTGATTAAGTGAAGAACTAAACATTCAGTAGCAAGTGGCTATAAACTGCATTCTAGAGCAGTCTTGCTTTGAAAGAAAGATTGTATCCTTTTAGAAAACCAAATCACATGGTTTTGGATTTAAACTGGATCAGTATTACCATCACTTACACATTCCAATTAGCATTGGCACTTAAAATGCTCTTGTGTAATACTTTTGATGGTAATAGCACTTCTGACTTTAAAAGTGCAATTTTTTCCAGCTCTCTGAGGTTGTTTGTTTGTTTGTTTGTTTTTGGTCTGTATTGCTTTTTGAGTACATTTTAGGCTTTCGGTATTATAATAAGTCTCATATCCAACTGGCAAACCCAGACTAGTATAGTAAGAAACAGCTTGTCACTGAGCTGAAGGAGAAGGTGGTGTTCATAAATCAATTTATGTTTCTGAAGTCCACAGTTTCTCTGGTGCCAGCAGTGTTGCTTTAGGGTCTATTCTGTAACACTTTCAAAGCTTGAAAAGCTTTTAAGCCAACAAGCATGATTAATGTCTGCAGTACATTGGTTCTTTTTGTCTCCGGGTCAGATAAAACTAACGTTTGTTTCCTTTTAATCCTGTACTTTCATAGTTGAAAGACATCATGGCAAACACGGCTCTGGTGTTTGACAGTGAACCTACAAATAGGAGGCCTGAGATTATTCTAATGCTTCTCATGCAGGTTGAGAAAATTGTACACATTTATGTATATATGTGCTTCTGTATATACATATTTATATAAGCTACAGTTGTTTTTTATTTTATCTCATCATTACACGTCCTCTAAAATATTTGAGGTTTTTATACTGCATTAGTTATGTTCTGTGACTGTGACTAGTGCACCATAAGCAAACTCAGTTAACAAAGTCATCCTGTGTAATCAGAGAAAATTCCAGATGTCTCATGTAGTTCGGATGTCTTCTGAAGAGCAGTTAAGAGTGCTTTGTACGTGATTGTTAAGCTGATGCCTATTATACCTACCTATAAATGCTTTATACGTAGACTGTCACATCCAGTCAGTAGTACTCAGGATTTGGCAATCTCAGGTGTGACATGACTCTTGGTTGGTCTGTGTTCAATCTGACTTTGCATATTGCTTAAGTTTATAGAGAATACTTTCATTTAATGCCTTTGATTATTAAGTCAGATAATCGTTAAAAGAATTTAACCTTAAACACCATGCTAATGTGCTATGCAAAAACTGCAGTATTGATTTTGCCACACTACTCAATTGCAGTTAAATTGCTTGTGGTCTAAAATTACATTATACAAGCAAAAAATAAAAACAAGATGCCTACAATTAATTCCTCAATTTATGCCTCCAAAAGGAAACAAATTTGTATTTTTGTCTGACCCACTCTTGAGTTAAAATGATCACTGTGAGTTTATTCACTGCTGAATGCAGTTCTGCCTCTGGGCAAGCAAAATCAAGTTAGATTTCTCTCCAAGACACTGAGCAGTATGAAATAGATGTTCAGTAAAGTTCACTCTTGAAACGAGAAAATAGAAGACTGAATTGCAAATTGTTGCAGCAAAGAAGGCCTTATTATGAAGACTGCTGCTTATTTGCTGCAGAGTTATAACAGTGCGTGTTTTGTGTTCTTTTTCTTACTGCAGCTTCTCATGCTCTGTGTCTTAACAATGGTTACAAGTTTTCTTTTTTTAGCTCGCTTGGGGAGCTAGTTCAGGTGATAAGGAAGGCTTTACCGGAAGAACCAGTTTGAGTAAAGACGAGACTGAGACTTACACACAGAGAAGAATTATGTTCCATGTATAATAATCTATTACGTGATAAAAAAATACGGTGTGATATAAAATTGTTAACCGCATAGCTACTGTTCTTTACAGTGTTCTGCGTTTGACAGTTTCCCAAATCTGATATAATTGAAGTGTTCTAACCCCTGCTGTGGAATCTTTCCTTCAGCAAGCAAAGTGTACATATCTATACATGTATGCGCGTGGTTTTTTTATCCTTAGCTAATAGCCCCGGTCCAAAGCCTTCTAGCAAAGAGACTTGATTCCTGTCAGGGGTTGCCGCCAAGACATCGGAAGGATTTTTGACCAAGGTTTTCAAAAGCTCACTGTCACACCTGCCATACTTTACAAAGAAAGGGGGTTTGGATGCATCGTCCTGGCATCTACTGTTACTTTGTGTTTATTTTTTTGTTTGTTTGTTTCGTTTTTCTTTTTGTCCTTGTCTCTCTCCTAGAATTCAGCAGTGTTCACACTAGTTTTGAAACAGTTGACTGGGTAATATATATTTCGCATAATAATGCTACGAAATTGATATACCTGTTAACTTTTAATGAAGAAGTAGTGTGGACACGGCATGTCTAACTCAAGATTAACCCCTTATGCTTAGACTAGTTATAAATATGTTACATAGGGTGAGAATTCACGATTGAGTTTTGTAAATTAACTCAACTCTGTGCCTTAGTGTAACAGGGTGGTAGGCTGGGGTCTGAATTTAGTTAAATAGTCATTAAGGGGTTAATCCTACAACGTGAAACAGATGCAAAAATCCACAGATTAAATATTACAAGAGTTTCCTTTTTTTTTTTTTTTTTTTTCCGATCAGTATTTTCTCAACACGAGAGGTGCCTTGGCAACTTCTGACTTTTACAGTCTTTTTAAGTTTCAAGGGTATTCTGTTCATACATTCTTCCTACATTGGTAGCACGTTTTAGATTTACATTTCTAGCATTGAATAGGATTCTCTTCTATGCACTTAGTAGTGTAATACTTTCTTGTAAAATTATTTTCCAACTTTGGAATTTTTGAGAGCTAGAAGTCAAGTAAGAGGAGTATAAAATGTAGTGAATTGTGCTGAAAATTTGCAATGTTACCTCATTGCATATTAATTTTAGAAGAATGTAAATAATGAATAATTAGGCCCACCGAAACCATACTTCTGCTTTAAATTTCTCAACTTTACTTTGCCACTCTTTTCTTCTGTAGGATTTCTCTTAGTGTACCTCTTGTCTCTATTATCCAAGTTGTGCTCACTTTGTCAGTTATCTTACCTGGCACCTCTCTTGCATAGGTTTGGGGTTTAGTTTCATTTTGTTTTGTTTGTGTTTGGTTATTTTTTGTTTTGTTTTAAATACCTCTTTAAATGTGTTCATTTGCTTTGTAAATGCTTTTTTAGTTCCTTCTTTCCACTTTAACATATGGTCCCTATGTTTGAGTATTTTTGTGAGAAGATAACGGTATTCTTCTCAATCTGGTTCTTATTTTGAAATACTTTTTTACTTAATTCTGTTCAGAGCAATAAGACTATCATATGAAGATGCCTAAATCTAAATGCAGTGCTTCAGCTTAAATTTAACTGTAGTATCTGAAATTTGTAGCACTATGCTTATTTACAGCTTCTTGTACTCAGGAAGGTATCCAACTATTTATTCTGCTTTTCTAGTAAACGAAGTGGCAGCTTCAGAGCTGTCTTTCTGCAGCATCACTACAAGTGACTTACCTAAATTTACGTCTTGCTGCCACAAACTATATTCTTTCATATAGCCACCTCCTGTGAAACGTGTGCCATTGAGAGAGGGCTTTTTGTTTCTTTCTATGTTACATTACCAGTTATGCTACCAATATTCCTTATTGCTAGTCCTAGTGGCCAATTTCATAATTAATACATTAATTTTTAAAGTTGATTGCTACAGTGTAGCCTTACAACTGAAAATAACCTGAAGATACAATTTCACTTTATTCAGTGGTTCCTGTTGATAAAACCACTTCCAAAATGGCATTGTGATCTCTTCCATTTAGGTAACAAAGCAGTCAGCTTGTCAATTAATTTTCTGAATATTTAATAAATGGGATCTTCTGAATTCTCTTTATCTTTCAGACGTTATGCTTTGTTTTTTAAACTATTCCTTGCTTTGCTTTTTTTCCGCTAAGTCTTAAGGAGTCCCCTTTCTTTGCATTTTAAGTTATTTTGGAGCACATATGTCATGGATTGAGGTGTTAATTTGTCTGAATAACAGAGGGTACTTAGAAAGCAGTGTAACTCTGTAATATTGAAGAGCATTTCCAGTTCTTACAGTCAGCTTTTAAAGCAAAATCATTACGTTCTCATGAAGTATAATAGTAATATTGCTACAAAACATCTAGGTTTTTTTTTTGAGATGTTTCAATACTTTTCTTTTGAGGTCTAGGTCCCAAAAAACAGGAGACAGTTAAAATGTACAAGAAGCCTAAGTTTGAATGTTTCTACTTGGTTAAAGTGGATTTTTGTGTTCCTTCTGTCTTGTGTTCTCTGTGCTGGTGCACTGTGTCCAACCATCCTTCCTTCAGTATTTTAGGGGATACGTATTTTTCTAGTGGCAGCTTAAACAAAGAAGCACTGGGCGTTGCATGATCTGCAATGCATTTGGAAGTAACCAAAAAGATAATTACGCTGTTGATCTTCACGTTTGGTTAATGCCCTAGTTCTAATTGAATACCTTTCATGGAACGTTTACACTCATTCAAGGGTTTAAAATTCAAATGGCATGTGTGACATTGAAGCTACTTTAAGGAAGTGTCTTGCTCACCTGGTCAAACACCCATTCCTCACTGCATTTTGCCAATTCAATCCATTTTAGATGTAACCTCGGGTATGGTGAAAGACCCACCGGACGTCTTGGACAGGCAAAAATGCCTTGACGCTCTGGCTGCTCTACGCCACGCTAAGTGGTTCCAGGTTCGGAACATCATTTTACTTTCTTCTTGTAGCCTTATGAGAGATTAAGTTCAGTTGCATTATAAGTGTTTAATTGTCTGAAAACACTCAGCGTTGTTCATGCTAATAATACTTAATATTTTTCTGGTCCCTAAATTTAAATGTAGAAGGTTGAGTATGGAGGAGCTGCTTTATGCAGTTATGGCTCATTTGACATGATTTTTTTTTTCTGCTCTTTGAGAAGGCGATGTTGAAAGTTTGACTCGCTTGGGGTGATCATATATTGTATATTTGTTATATATTCCATAAGGCTGCAGAGTAACTTTGCTTTAAATAATGGAATATGTGTTTAAAGCTTTGTGTTTAGATTTAAGACTTTTTTTTCCTATTTCTTTAAGTGCATTGAGTGTAGGGAATGAAAGGTGAGAAGCAACTGTTTGGTTTAGTGACTTTGCATTCTGGCAAAGGCACAATAAAGAAACCAAACAGATTCCCTTGACCTTTCAGTCTCTATACCTACTTCTTAGACCTTTACTTTATCCTTTTTATTTCTAATATAGAAAGATACTGTATTCATTGTTACAAGTGAACATGGGTCAAAGTGTACAGGGGATCAAGAAATGTTATTCTTGTATAACCTGGGCACTTTGACTTCTACCACCTTAAATTACTAACCCTTTATAAAATACTGCTGTAAATGGCAGCTCATGGAGGAAACTTGTAAAATGATTTGTTTCAGTCTTGGATCTGAGCTTCCATTGAACAGTGGTGTTTTAGTCTTTCAACAAGTCATATTTGCTGTTGGTGCTGGGATTGATTAATTTGATTTTGTATTGCTCTCAAGGCTAGAGCTAATGGTCTGCAGTCCTGTGTGATTATCATTCGTATTCTTCGTGATCTCTGTCAGCGTGTTCCAACTTGGTCTGATTTTCCAAGCTGGGTGAGTAATGTTCCTTTGAATGAGTCTTGTTGAAATTCGTACACAGGCACTGGAAAAGGTTACTGCCATTAAATGTAGACTTTTCATGCAGTAGTATTTTTTTGTTGTTGTTTTTATATTTAGAGGGAATCTATGTAGTCCCTCTAGAAACTTAATTTTCTAAGATTTAGCCATCCGGAGATGGAATTTTTTTTTCCAAAGGAATTTTCTTGTTCATATGAATTTTTTATTGGTACAATCCTTATTCTAGATGTTTGTTTTAACTGTATATAAAGAAATTAATCTCTTCTAGCCACCTACTGGTGGTTGGTTAGAAATTGTCTAACTTTATTAAATGAGATTTAACAGTTGTCTGTGCCCAGGTAACTCTGTGATAACAGAAAGGCTACTTTAAAGAACAAATGAAAAAATCATAGTAATTCCTGTGATTGTTAATACAACCCTTCTGCAAGATGAAATATGACAGTTCTAGACAGTGGATGTGTCAAAATTCGCATCTTGATCAGTGCCACTTAAGAATGGGTTTCTAGGTTGAGTTCATTTACTTCTCATAGGTTCTCCAGATGGATCTTGGAGAATTCCTTTTACACTGAGTGTGTTAAAAGATGCTCTCCAGGAATGCAATCTGTTTTACAATTTGTTGACCAGAGGAGATTAGTATGAAACAAAAACTCTCAAAAATATGTCTATTATGCAGGTAAACTGACTGGTTTGCTTCACAGACCAAATCCTGTTGCAGTGTGCTGCTTCCCACTATAAACTCCTCACTTTTGGTAGAAAGAGAGCTAGCATTGTCAAGGCAGTTTCAGTGGTTGTCATTATTTTAATGAACAGTGTTTTACGGCTGCATTAGGCTTGCAGACAATTTTATTAAAGTACTTCTGATAACATTGATTGTTCCTGGAAAAATATAAAAAGGGTTCTGTTTAAGTTTTTGTAGTAATATACAAATATCCTGCTCATTACTGTGCTACATTTCTGAAAGTTACACTGTACAAATATAGCTTAAAAAAACTAGAAAAATATTTAACTAACCTCTGTTATTACCATGATACTGAACTGCCAAAAAATAACCCCAGGTGTATTTGCAGAAAGGCATCCTAATAAGTATCACAACACAGAGAAGATACATGTATGGAGAACGAGGGTTGTTGTTTCCTCATTGCCACATTGTTCTGAGGCACATCCTGAAGGGAACAAAGATTTGTGGCAGGCATAGCTGTGTTCTCTGCAAGAAGGCTCACTGATTTGCTTCTGGCACAGGATGACAGAACAGGCTGTGTTAGTGAGTGACGTGGACCAACACTGAAATCTGTGCAGACACTTGTTCTTCTGGACTGTTCTCAAAGTCTTCCTGACAAAAGAAACAGCAGAGTGACAAATGGTGATTTTTAAACTATGTGATTTCTGCAAGTCACAGCTGGAATTTTATAGATCTGGATACAGAACTTTTCCTGACATGTATGCTAGTGGCCTGTAACAAATGAAAGACCTTTTCAAAAAGTTCTCAACTATTTTTAATAACACAAGATCTTCAGAAGATTAAACACAGAAAATATTAGTAGCCTCCTTATACACCTAAAAAAAACCCTGAACTTGAAGAATTTTGTCAATTTCCTACAAATCATTCGAGATTATTCAAGGTTAGTTTTCTAGTCGTGTAATCTAGCCTCTAATGCACACAGACACCAGGGAATTGTAATTCACATTGTCCTGTTTTGAACTCAGAAAAAATAGATTTGAGTAAGTGCAAAAAGACATTATTCCTTTTTTTTTTCTCTCTCTCTTTACTGCTACATTTTGCTTCATGCTTGAAAACAGCTGTTATTGTTGATAGAAGTGAGAAGCTTGGTCCAAAGTAATATGGTGGGACCGTGGTAATGTGATGTTCAAGAAGTGAAAATCAACAGTTAAATCAAGCCAAAAATAGGAAGGAATGAGGAATTGTAGTCAACATTGCCAACAGCAAATTGTATGAATTTATTCCTAGAAAGTGAAAATAGAAGGTAACATTTGAAAAACTGTAAACTAAGAGGAAAAAAAAGATGTTTGCAAATTAAGTAGTATTGAAACATCCATTTAATGCTGAAAAAGCTAAGGAAAGCTATTCCTTAGTACTGCAAATATCTTCTACAGTTTTGGGGTTTTTTTAATAGTATCTAAGAAAAGCAAAAGAAAAAGATGGAAATAGGCTCAGAGGGAAAAAGGTAGTATGTAAGATGCTGCTAGTCATTTAAACCCTTTTAGATTTGTTAATTTTTGAAAGTCTGCTGATCATTAAATGTGGGGTTTTTTTTCATATTTGTTGAACATCTGAGTTACTGTTAGTTTATATCCAGGAAAAACATGGACTGTACACTTCAGTTTTGTTAAACTGAGGACCTAGTAACCACTTAGATTAAACTTCAAAAGACCATTATGTTTTTGATTGAGTTTGTGTTCTTCTAGCAAAACATGTTGTCATAGGCTGTTAATCTCATTAGGTATACTGTGTATTTTTCATTCATATGGCTGCCAGATTCAGATAACTCATCTTTTTTCATGCAAACTCAAAAAAATCTTGGACAAGTTGGCTGTCTTAATAGGTAGGGTAGCACTGTACAAACATAAAAAACTTTTAGGCTACCTGTGAAAAGAGAGATATCAAGACTGATACTTACACCAGCTTTCTTCTTAACAGCCTTTTTTTTTCTTTTCCATTTAACTGAAATGCTTCTATGTTGTACAGTGTTCTTCAAAATCTCTATATGGAAAGCTCTGGACTGGACAACAGTGCCAGCATTCTTCTGTTTCAGACAGTCTTCTAAATTAACCAGGCTTTATTACTCTTACAGGCTATGGAGTTGCTTGTGGAAAAAGCAATCAGCAGTGCTACTGGGCCACAGAGCCCTGGGGATGCACTTAGAAGAGTTTTTGAGTGTATATCTTCAGGAATCATCCTTAAAGGCAAGTTGAATTTGATCATTGTATCTATACTTATGCTGAAGTAACATAAAAATCTCCAATCTTAATCAAGGTAAAGATATGCTACTAATTAGCATAACCATTCTAGGTGGTCCTGGCCTTCTGGACCCTTGTGAAAAGGATCCTTTTGATACACTTGCTGTAATGACAGATCAGCAACGAGAGGATATTACTTCAAGTGCACAGGTAAGGTGAAGTATGTTTAAAGCAAATAAATTTGGATGACATGATAGCTGTCACAGTCTGCTCTCTTCTTTCCAGAAATAAAGTCAACACAGTCATATGTGCATGTAGAATTTGCTGTATGAATTTCACATTTGCAGATTCAGTATAATGTGTCTTAGCTGCTGGACTTGCACTGACACAGTAAATGTGACATGTACATATTATGTTAACTTTGTTGTAGAAAGGAAGAACGTAGATAGCAGGACGTGAGAGGGATATTAACTTACACCATTTAATCATTGTTTGACAAATTATTCAAAATTGATGTTTATTTCTAACTGAAATATCTTCTTTCTGCCCTTTTTGTAGTTTGCACTGAGACTCCTTGCATTCCGTCAAATTCACAAAGTTTTAGGAATGGATCCATTGCCACAGATGAATCAACGCTTCAACATCCATAACAATCGTAAAAGGAGAAGGGACAGTGATGGAGTTGATGGATTTGAAGCAGAAGGAAAAAAAGACAAAAAAGATTATGATAACTTTTAAAAAAAGTTTATCTTTTATGCTGAGATTGAAGGTGATAAAATATCCATTTGTTGCCTTGTTTTCACTCCATGCATAATAATGTCTGTTTAAAACATCCAAAACCAACTCAGAAATTAGATTTGGAAGAGAACGATCTTGCTCTTCTGTGAGATTCTGAACATTGTAATGGATGTGCTGTATCAGATATATTATGGATGGAAAGACTACAAATGGAAACTGTCATAGGAAAAAAATTGTTCTGAGTTTTTTTCCCTTATAGCATTTTCTTTAAAAGTATTGCTAACTTCAGTAACTCTTGTTATTTTTTTGTCCTTTTTTTTTAATGAACAAGTGCGTTGTCTTATCTTCACTGTATTTAATGCAGTATTTGTGCTTTTGTTGCGATGTGTATTTTGACATTTTATTTAGAAGGTTTTTTGTTTGCTCTTGACACTAGTTGTGTAAGTTACCTTGTGTTTGATAGTATAAACTGTTCCCCCCCCAGTTAATATTTTACAAACCTTTTTTTTTTTTTTGTAAAGTGAAACTGCAGGATTATGGTTTTTTCTAAACACGAAGGGGTTACAACACAATTAGCCTGCTGTTTGAGTGCTCAGTTAAATGTTTTTGCCAATCTTGTGGCATTTGTCTTAGTGTGATATAATGTAATTAAGACAAATTTGTGTTAATCTAAGCAAATTTGCTGTTAGTTGTGCATTAGCAGTATAAAAGCTAATATATACAGTATGATCTTGCAACAGTTAAAGCAGCCGCGTAACTGATTAAAGTTTTGCATGATGTTTGTTTTTAATAGAAGGGCTTTAAAAACTATTATTTTAGGTTAAATGCGTAGTTCTTTGTATGATTGACTTTGTGACATAGCAAGGCCAAAAAATAACTTTCTGACTTTCTTTTCTGAACATATAAGTAGAAGCAGGCATTTCCCGTTTGGACAAAGTTAATCATTCTTTTCCATCAACTTTTGGCAACATGATATTAATGCCTCTCAGTCCTTAAAAAATAAATGTTTGTCATATCGGTGCCTGTGAGGTTATTCCTTATAGATATAAAACTTCTGTGATTTTTTTTTTCAATAATACAAATTTTAGAAGTGAAGTATTAATAAGTGGAGGTTATCAAACAGAAAACCCCGAAAATCGCTTGATGTGGCCATAGCATATGCTTGTGTCTCTTTTGAAAAGCTAAAATGCAGCAGTGGTGTAAGTTACATCATACCATTGACGTGCAGTCTGATACACAGGCGTGATTTGTTGTCACAGCACTACAGTGGAAACACGCAAATAAAAACCAAGATTTATTAAATGACTAAAATTCGTTACACACTGGAAACTGAAGTATCACTTACTCTGTTCAATGTTTATTACACTTTATTTGCAAACTATAAGACACAGATTAACACAGACTAACATTCCGGTAACTACTTTATCAGTGGCTGATGAGAGTATCAGATGTCACAAAGATAATTCATCATTTCTGATACTATTCATTAAGAAGGCCTCCTGCTGCAGTTTGTGGTTGAATTTATCTTTTGACCTTTTTAATTAAATAAATCTTAGAATAGGACAGTACTTCTCCTTTGCAACACTCACTGCTGACAGGATGAATCTGGGGAATACAAATAAGATATCTCAGAAAGTGGAGGGAATCTTAGAGAAAAATCTTAGAGAAAAATGTAACGCAGTATTGTTAAGCATCAGAGTGTAATTTTAAGAGGACGGTGTGTGAGTGATTAGTAAATAAGGAAAGCTTTCTCATGGTAGGAAACATTTCTTAAATAATTTCAGTATAACAGAAAAACAGTAATTAGCATGTGCTTTAAAATTACTTTAGAAAAAGATTAGGCTTGTTTCTGTAGTCCAACTTTGAGATGTAGCTTCCAAGCATGTGCTTGTTCTTGGTCCTTTTTTTTGTTTTTTGAAGGGGATGTCTTGCTGCTACAGCATCTAGGTAGCCATTACTATTTATTTTGAAAGCTACAGGTGCTGTTCATGTGGCAAGTTCAACTAAATACCAAAGTTTAGTTCGCATAAAGCTAAAAACTTGTCTCCTCAGACATGTGACTCTAAACTTCAGGATTAATAAGGTCAAGATGTATTTCGGATTTCCTGTGTTTTTGTTCTGCTGGCTTTCCTTTTTTATCTAGTTTCTGAGTCTTTTGAAATATTGTATACTTAAAATGATTCCACATTAAATATGAAGCTGTGACTGTGATTTTTACTTGTGTGGTGAAGAGTCAATTACACTTTGTTGCTTTTTTCCTGCCCATTTTTATAGGCTTGTTTTAACTAGTTAACTCCTGTATCTGGCAAAGCTAAGAAGGATGGAAAAGCTAGATTTGAAAAGTACAGAGCTACTTTTGACTTTAAATATTAAATAGTGTGCTTGGGAAGACAAGGCTAAGACCATTTGATCATTTTAAAAACAAGTAATTACTGTAAAGTGCTTTGATAGTCCTAGCGGTTTACAAATAAGAAGAATTTGCCTTTTTTATTCATCAGTGCTATGTGAAATCTCAAAATGCTCTACATCATGATCATAATATGCAAAAAAGTGCTTACCTTTGAGGAACAATTTGTGAGAATGGAAGCTCCTGTTTCGAAGCTTCTTATTTAGACTTTGACTTGTCTGCCTAGTTTTCGAGTGCATCCTGTCCATGTACAGGCACATCCACGGTAGGATCCTACTGAGCAGCATGGTTTCAAATGGTGTGTTTATAGAGGCATTGCCAGAGATGAAATCTGTGGGATCCTGTCCGTCAGCTTTTTGACGTATTGTGAAATTCTGTATGCGCTGCTAATCTTACAGAACTGTTAACATGGTGTGTTGATTTGCTTCTATTTTGAGACTTTCTTCACTACTCAGAAGTGGTTTAGTAGTACTTATTGTACCTGGCAACACTAAGAGTTTGAATCACCTTTAGATATTCCTACTATGATTTTAAGCATATTTGATGTTCTCATAGTTTGTTGAATATCAGCTGATGATTGATCTATTAAGTATTCACACAATGCCAAATTCATTTCCTTAATAAACGATGAGGACTTCTTTGGACTGCCCCAATGCATTTTACTAGCATACCAACAATAAGGGGGTAGGGGAAATTCAGATGATCAGTTTTTTTTCCCATTTGCGGTAGACTAACAGGGACAATGAATGATTTATTTCAGGATAATTTAAAACCTGACAGCCTAGTTTAAATACTTTCAAATATATTTCTTCATCAATCCACTTTCGTGTTGATATTTTAAATCCAGAGATACATGAAAGGTATCAAGAAACATCTATTAATTTTTGAAGTTTCCTACATTTGGCAGTATGAGTTTTCAGAACGGAATGGCTGACCAATGGAAAGTACTTCATTTGTTCTACACTAAAAGATTATCATAAAAAGGAGATGAAAAGTCTCATTTCTACATGAGTGACAAGCCTTGCTCCTTATATAAACCTTGTTTTCTTTCCTCTTCTGCATCCTGCATCATGTTCACAGCAAGTGTATGCATGTATGAGCAGAAGAGTAGGACATTCTCTCCAGAATATGTGAGATACCTTTATCACAGACTTATCTTCAGGAATATATTTAGATTTGTCAGTAACTTGCTGGTTATACAAGTGAACAGTTTGCTATTAAAACAGTCAGCTGACCTGTATTGCTACCAATGCAAGTAACAACAATATAGGTGTGATTAAGGTGCCTGAACGCATGGATTTAATGCCATTTTATTTGCATCTAGAGTGTGGAGCTCCAAGAGGGGACATATTCCACAGAGCTGTGGGACCGTGTCTACCAGCCCTATAAGGATACCGCAGTGTGCCTGGTGACATCTAACGTGGCGTTGCTTAGGAGCTACCATGTATTTATAGGCAGGAGAGAAAGCTGTTGGTATTTCATCTCTTTAGAATTTGTACTGGTGGGGTCTAGAATATTGCTAGTATAGTCACATGAAACTATTGCTACAAGGTGGGGTAACCAATAGGAAAGCAGTGCAGTGTTAAAAATCTATGCATACCACAGCAGGAGGGGAAGTTCAGATACCTATGATAATTAAGTGGCATCCCAGTTTCTCCTAGGAAAGTTGATAGTTTATTTAGTGTGTGTTTTGCAATGTACACCTACGCAAGCTGTTGAGAGTTAGTACAGTGCCTCACAGGCAGCGGAGGGCGGCGCTGAGCTGTGCTCTGTGTGAAAGCATTCAAGGAGCGTTTGGACACTGCCCTCAGACATAGGGTTTGGATTTTGGGTGGTCCTGTGTGGAGCCAGGGGTTAGATTTGATGGTCTTTGTTGATCCCTTCCAGCTTGGGATATTCTCTGGTTCTGTGAATAATTGGCATAACATTTTTCTCTTCCGAACAGTAACTTTTACTGTACAGTGACTAACTTAGTTAGATTACATCTTTACTGCTGTGTAAGAAATCTGCTCTGCCTGCACGAGGGACTAATCATTCCTAGTAGCTTACTAAATACATTTATTAATGCTATAAATATTTAACCCATTCAAATGTACACATGAATTTCTCCATTTTTCACATTGATCAGTGAACTTTTTCTAGCTTTATATATCACACCTGGCCATTTTTTTCCATGCCCAATTGCATTGTTTCTGATAATGTGTTCTGTTTCAAGTATACTATGGTTTTGATGCCTTTTTTCAGAGCTGAGGACATAAACAAGTTAGCAGAAAAACATTTTAGCAGTATAACCAGTCACCTCGGTAGTTGCATTTTCCCTATGAAAAGAAGTAGTCTGATCAAATTTTATGATTTTGAGAAAAGAGAAGAAAGGGTTTTGATGAACTGAGAAAAACAGTATCAGAAAGAATAGAATTGGTTGAATGGGTGCAACTGCAGGGATAAAGTGAGGAAGACTCTTTGATAGAGATCTGCAAATAAAAGCTAAATGAAAAACAGAAAAAAAGATATTTCACATAGTATAACAGCCAAAAGGGAAAAACAAATAGTGGAGGAGCAATAAGAGAAGAGCTCTGTTTCATGCAGAGAGAAGAGCCAGTGTAGTGTGTGATTTGCCATCCATGGACCAATTGCAGTTCTCCACCATAACAGAAGAAAACAGAAGTGCCAGCTGATACAGGATGTCAAGTTTGAAATGGGCGCTAATAAGGAAATGTTAGGAGATATTGTGCTGGAGGGGATGGGGAAGACAGAGAGAAGGAACTGACCTTTACTGTGTCTGTCTTACTTGCCAAGTAAAGCTGTGTATCTGGCATTTGTGCCTCGCTGTTACATTTGGATGAATAGTGAGTGACTCCACGTGCAAAACCAAATCTTGCACAGACAAAAAGAAAAATTTGTGGTTTTAGGCAGGAAATCACCCAGATTAGCTGGGGTGGTACTTGAAAGGTGTCTGTATGCCTGAGCAGCAGAGAGCGCTCTGTCATCATCAGCTGCTGCTGTTTGGAAAGGCTGAGGTAATTCTCACATCACTGTGATGAGTACAGTGCAAAAACTGTGGTGTTCCAGCTGTTCCTGTTTATTTCCAAAGGCACACTCAACAATAAATGAAATAAAAGACAAATATGATGCAGCAGAGTTGCCATTGCAGCAAAACCCAGTATAAAATCAGTGTTGGTGCATAACTTGAGAGCAGTGGTTGGAAGCTCAAGCATCATAATCACAGAATCACAGAATGGGCTGGGTTGAAAAGGATCACAGTGATCATCGAGTTTCACCCCCCCTGCTATGTGCAGGGTCACCAACCACCAGACCAGGCTGCCCAGAGCCACATGCAGCCTGGCCTTGAATAGCTCCAGGGATGGGGCATCCACAGCCTCCTTGGGAAACCTGAAAAGCTTCCTCCTAATATCTCACCTCAACCTCCCCTGTCTTAGTTTAAGAGCGTTTTGTCTTGTCCTATCACTATCAACCCATGTAAACAGTCATTCCTCCTCTGATTTATACACTCCCTTCAAGTACCGGAACGGACTCTTGCAAGCAAAGAGTACTTATTCTTACAAGTAAATCAGAAGTAAATATGAAACATGAAATGTTCTGGCAAACAAGTACAGGGGAAGATAGAAGAGAGATTCAGTACATTCAGAGGCAGTGTGGGCTGCAGAGAAGAAATGAGCTGAAGAAGTTTTCTCAGGTAAAGGTTTGTGCTGAGGAATGCAGCCTAAGAAAGAAGTTATAAATGAAGACTTCAGAAAATGTGTGTCAGAAGAGTCTGTCATTGGGAACAGGAGGAGAGACATTTCAGATGTGATTCCTGTATGAAGAAACAGGCTTTTTTGGCATTCCATTTCTTAAGAAATGCCTTGCAGCTGTTCTGTCTGCCTCTCATGCTGTCAGGAGTGATTTCAGGGTAATGGATTCAGGATAAGCGTTCCTCACATGGCAGTGGTAATTCATGAACAGAGATTCTGGATGCTTTCACTAAAGTCCCCAGCATGTTCTCCAGTGTATACAAAGGCACGCCAGCTTACAAGATGCATGACCAATTCAGAGCTTGCATTACAGGACACGCCAGGGGAAAATCGTTTCCCAAGAAGCAACAAAGCAAAGTGAAAGAAAAGCAGCGTGAGTGCCAAGGGCTCTACTGTTTTTCACATTCCCCTTGAGGAACAGTCCCTCCACAAATGTCATGCACACATCAGGATGGAATAGAAGAATAACTAATTTCCCTGGAAAAAATGTTCTGGAGTTCTGGAAGCATAGGTGAGTGCTAGAGGACAGACAGACTGATTTTCTAACACCCATCTGACATTCAGGTGAACTAAACCCAGTGTACACATCACCATTAATGTGTTTAAAGCCTAGAAAGTGTGGTCAAAAAAAAGTTTTTCCACATGCTTAGAAAACCACAGCAATTCTAGTGAATATTGTTTGAGCAAATGGCAGACAATTGCTAATGTGGAATATATGATTTCAGCGGGTTTCTTTTTCAAGATCTGCTACTTTTACAAGGTTTGCTCCTTCAAATATTCATTTGCTATATTAAAATGAAAGTTTGCCTTGCTCAGACTAAAGTCTTTTGATTCAGGGACAAAAAGCGGAAGCTAGAGCCAGCCTCTAGAGTCCCATTTGTGTTTTATCATTAGCCTCCTCTGAAGACCACATCATTCTTAATGGGCCTGTTTGCCATTTCAGAATGCCTGTTTCTTAAACTATCCAAGCCAGGATTTTCAGTTACAGCAACTGAAGGGGAACTGAGGATGACAAAAGAAGTACTGAGCTGGATGGCTTCTGCCAGTACCTAAGCTACATGATTACTGTGAGTCACGCGTGTATTTTTCATTAGCAGAGAATACAAGGGCTTAGTATGCAAATTGAAAAAAACATTTTACTTAAGTCACATGCTAGATACAATATTCACTTCTAAAAGAGAAAACAGATGACATGGGATATTGCTAACAAAAGCTTAGTCTGATCATGCTTTACAAAGAGAAGAGGCTCTGCCGAGAACTGACTCGGGTTGCCCCACTGGTACGCTGTCTGCCCTGCCCAATCTGACTCAGATGCTGGGTGGTTCTCTCTGGCTTACTCCAGAGAAGGACCACTTATCCAGCAGGAGGAGTCCGACAAGAAACACCTATTACCTAGTGGACTGCATTCTCAGCTGATGATGGATAGCCAGAAATCTTCCCCAGGGACTTCTGATCCACATTGCAGAAGGAATCTGGGCTGCCTGGTAATTCCAGCAGGAACTCCTTGGAAGCTTTCTCCACCATCTAGCTCAGGGACAGGCATCTAAACTGGAAGCTGAGTGTGTCCTTACCTAAGTTTCTTTCCAAGGCAGAAGAGTCGGCTCAAACAATATGTACATTTATCTTTCCTAGTCTTCTGAGAGCTCATGATGCTCAGCATTTGACTGCAGGTTCAGAAGAACTGAGGCTAGGAGGCAAGCCTTATGTCACTCTGCCTCACACTCAGCTCTGGCACCGGCCTAAGTGCTGATGCGGACAGGCTTTGTTTGGCTCCACCTTCAGGTATGAGTGATGAGAATTCCTCAGCTGAGGTAATTTGGATTCAGAGCCTTTGGGGAGTCAAATAAAGAGGTTTACCACACAACAAAGAACACTGTGCACCCATGCATAAATAACTGTCTGCTTGAAAAAGAGCTGAAAAAAGGTGGGGTACATCCCTAGCTTCTGTGTTCTTTTTTATTTCTGGTGCATGTGTTTCCTCAGGTGATGAGAGATACTATTTATTCCCTCTTCTTCTACATAAAGCTAAGAAAGGAAGAATGGTGATTTTGTTATTAGCAGTGACATGCTTTCTTCCCTCAATTTTCACTGCTTTCATTGCAATACAATGTTTTCCATTCTCACCTTTAAAATATGTAATCCCCAAGAACATCTCAATCACTGAAGTAAACTCCCATCTCCAGTGTGTGCTCTTAGCAATCAATGCCTCCATCCTGCTCTTCTTTGTGTTGTCACTAATAAAGTCTTGCAGTCATGTTTTGGCAGGCAGTTGGTGTGATGCCCTCAGAGCATCTCTCAACTGCTCTTCCATTATCTGGGTTATTGCTTGACCAGGGCTTAAAAACCTCAATTTCCTCATTAGCTCTGGAAAGCCTTTGTAAAACAAAAACAGTATGAAAGTATAGACACAAAATTGCCACTGCTTACATCACTGGGGCTGAAGGAACTGCCGATTGCTGCCTGAGCCATCATGACAGCACTAAAAGCACTGTCTTATTCATCTGCTTCTAGTTTTTTATAGAATCGGCTCAATGTAGACAAAGCTAAGACTTTTAATAAGAATTGTTTTAACCTGTTTACAGCAGAGATATAGCTAGTTGTTTATGGGCAGACTGATTTGCTGACCCTTACCTATAAGTCATCAGTACATTTCTTATTTCCAATTTTTAGTTCTGATTGTTTCCAGTAATCTGACATCAAGTTTAGTCTCAAGCCTTCCACATTTCTTGCACGCTCATTTCAGTAATGTGGTCTTATGCTGTTTAATATAGCAATCCCTGAGTTATTTATTTGAGCAATACAAAAAGGAAGTGTCAGGTCCAGCAAGCCTGACTGATCTCTGGGTTCACAATGTAAATCCATCGCTCCTGGGACCTACGTCCAATGCATGCATGCCCATCTGTTATGCTCTGGGAGTATCAACCTAATTGTTCTGTGGAAATGTCTAGATTTCTGCACATATGGACTGTTCTTCTGGTAATGCTCAAACAAGAGTAAAACAAGAAAAATCTTCCAATTGTCTCAGGGTAGCTTTTCAGCAGAAAAGCTGCAATGTAGCAGAAAGACATAGTTGGTGATCTTTGCCAACTGCACTCCAGCCTTATGTGGGGAATGGCATGGGATCCATAGTATCAAGGGAACACTGATGAGGAAGGATGACTGCCTCAAAGCAAACAGAAGAGAACATTTCTTGTACTCTTGTTTCCCTCCCTCAGCTGCTCCACCAAGCCCCGGGGCACAGCTGAGAATTTGGCCAAAGGAATTACTCAAATTCATGGCATGTAAGTTTTTTAAACAAAGCAATCTCCATTCATAGAAATAGCAGAGCTGGTCTGTGCATTCCCCTCCTGCAGACACCTTTAGGGGTAAATACCATGATTATATTTTTAGAAGGAAAACAAAATATCAGGAGCAGTTTTTTTAAAAAGCCTATGATAAAGCAAGGGCTGTGAAATGCTGAATGTTCTTCACCACCACAAACGTGCTAGAATATGACTTTTTATAAAGTTTTCCTCTCCTCCATTTGCATAACTGTCACTGACACGCATCTCAAAGTGAAATGACAGGATTTGATATGCTCACTTTCATTTTCAAATGGACAGAGAGTTGTTGGAAGCACAGAGCCAGACTTGCTGAAACGACACGGGAAGAGAGGCAGCATTAATACACCACCCAGGAGCTGCTTTTGATTTCTGGGAATGCTCCTCACAGATACTCCAGACTGAAAGAGAGAAAAGGGAAAGACAGCACAGAGGGCTTTTTGGGGAAGTGAAAGACAGCAGAGCCCCGGTACCCTGCAGTTTGTTAAGGCACAGTGACTTCGGGTTGCAGCTGTTCTTTTCAGATGCAAATGTGCTTTCCCGAGGTAAATTACTTTGCATATGTAATAGCTTTGTTTCTTCCATTCTAAAAATATGACGACACTGACCAATGTTACGAGGCTCCAAATTCAGCCCTCTCTTTCTTGGAGAAAGGCTTCAGATCTCTGCAGTGGGCTGAACCCCGCACACCCTGCTTCCCCACCTGCCCTGTGCTCCACAGTGGCCCTGATTGCTGCTGGGAGCGGAGCATGGGGCTGTGGAGGTGTTTTGTTTTTGCTGTTACTGCAGATCAGTGGTTACATTTGGCTTCTTGGATGTAGGGCTCTTTCGATGAGAAGAATGAATTCCCGTGTTACCTCTGCACTCTCCACTGGAGTTAAGATTATCTGGCACAATATAAAAACATACCTTTCCTTTCCATACGCACAATGCCATCAAACAGCTGATTTTTGACTTGGTCAGCTGTTAACATCAGAGTAAACTTGGGGGTAATACTCCTAGTGGTCCTCCTTTGGACGGATGCTCTTTGACATCTTTATCAATGACACAGACGGTGGGACTGAGTGAACCTTCAACAAGTTTGCAGATGACACCAAGCTGAGGGGTGCACACAACAGAAGGAAGAAATGCCATCCAGGGGGATCTGGACAGGCTTGAAAAGTGAGCCCATAAGGACTGAATGAGGTTGAACAAGGCCAAATGCAAGGTGTTTCTCTTGGTTCAGGGCAATCCTAGCTGCATGCACATATTAGGAGAAAATATCCTTGACAGCAGCCCCGCAGAGAAGGACTTAGGGGTTCTGGCAGACAAAAAGCTACACGTGAGGCAGCAGTGAGCGCTTGCAGCCCAGAAGGCCAATGGTATCCTGGACTGCATTAACAGAGGGGTGGCAGCAGGGACAGGGAGGGGGCTGTCCCCCTCTGTTCTGCCCTCCCAAGACCTCATCTGCAGTATCATGTCCAGGCCAGCGGCCCCCAGGAAGGACATTTGTGCTGTTGAGGTGGGTTCAGAGGAGGGTTGTGAAGACAGTCAGAGGTTGGAGTGTCTCTCCCACAAAGACAAGTTGAAGGAGCTGGGCTTGTTCAGCCCAGAGAAGAGAAAGCTCCAGGGACACCTTCCAGTACTTGAAGG
Organism: Tetrao urogallus; assembly: GCF_951394365.1. Taxonomy (NCBI): domain Eukaryota; kingdom Metazoa; phylum Chordata; class Aves; order Galliformes; family Phasianidae; genus Tetrao; species Tetrao urogallus. The sequence continues at coordinate 65,521,961 of NC_136816.1, forward strand.
AATTCATGAGCAGGAGGAGTAAGGACTTTTTACGCAGTCTGATAGCGATAGCGATAGGACAAGGGGAAATGGCTTTAAACTAAAAGAGGAGAGAGTTAGGTCAGACGTTACAGGGAAATTCTTCCCTCAGAGGGTGGTGAGGCGCTGGCACTGCTGCCCAGAGCTGTGGTGCTCCGTCCCTGGAGGTGCTCAAGGCCGGCTTGGAACGGGGCCCTGGGCAGCCTGAACTGGTGGGGGCAACCAGCCCACGGCAGGATTTGGAACTGTAAGAACTTCAAAACCTCTCTTAGCTCAGCCATTCCATCAGTGTTTTACAAGCGTGGCCACTGTCGCCGCCCTGCCCACCCGCTCAGCAGCCGCCACTCGGGGTTAATGAACGGTGCTAATTGCCGCCCAGCAGGGAGGCACTGACACGGTGCTTCCTCGGCACTCCCGCCCCACGGCCGCCAGCCAATAGAAGGAGGGCGCTCTCATGACGGACAGCCGCTCTGCCCAGTGAGCTGTGCGGGGCGGGGCAGAGTGACGCGGCGGTCGTGTTCCGTGCGCCGGATGCCGCGGCCGGGGCCTCGCCGAGGAGGAGTGCCGTGAAGCGGCGGCGGTGCCGCTGGTCGCTGGGGCGGACGGGAGGCGGCCGGAGCCATGTTGGGCAGCGGAGCCAAGGCGGCCAAGCCGTCCTTCGTGTCCTACATCAGCCCGGAGGTGCGGGGCGCGGCCGGGCGGGAGGGCTGGCGGGGCGGCGGGGCTCCGCGGCGGGTTGTCCCGCTCCCCGCTCCCGTTCTCCCGCTGGGTTTCCGTGCGGTGCGGAGGGCGGACGCTCGGCTGTTCCTTTGCTTGTCGGCGGGGCGCGGTGCTGGCGGCCAGGCTGGAGCGGCCGTTGGGCACGTGGCGTTGGTTCACTGCCCTTCAGCTCGTTCGTGCTGCCGACCGCTGCGTTCCGGGAAGGTTGATCTTGGAAACGAGTCCTTTGTGCTTGTTGTCTTCCTCGATTCCCTGTAGTCTGCGTCAAAATAACGCTTTATCTCCCGTTCTCATGATAGCTTCTGCGGGAAAATGTTTTCTTATCTTGTTAATTAGTACTGAGCAGACTGCTGAAAGGACCTTGGAGAACCCTCTGTTTTGCTTGTCCCTGACTCTGAGATACCAGCGCAGAGTTACCGTGGCCTCTTTAAGTCAACTGTGCTGTACAAAGCCTATTTCCTTATTTGTGGCAGCAGCTCTGTTTTTGTAGGTTTTTCAGCCTTGGTGACGTGCAGTTTTGGCACTTCAAAGCTTCCTTATACTCCCCAGTGAAAGGATACGAGCAGCAGGTACCAAGACTTCTTGGGTCTGCAAATACGTCCACGTGTGAGTCAGTCTTTCACCTTAGGAAAGTGGTCCCATTCTACAAATAAAGCTCCTGGAATTGAGGTAGGAGCTTCGCTTGTTAGGCTTGCTAAAAGGTAGTTCACCCTTTAAGCGAGCGTGCTGGGTGATTGTATTTCTCAGGGGAAAAAAAAGGCTGTTGGGAAAAGGTGTAAGCTGCATACATGCAGTGCGCCAAGCCACCAAACCATGGAGCGTAGTTAACCTGGTTAGAACTACTGCTGTGGAACACTGCAGCTCCTGGTGGCTGCAGGAAGGATGATGAGAGCACTTAATATTGAAAGATGAAGTTCTTAATTAACGTACCAGAGCTTGGTCATTTGTTTTTTATTTGTTCATGCTGCTTTCCTCATGTACTTAAATTTCACGGGCCCTTGCAGCTGAAGCTTTGAAATATGTAGAGGCTGACTGCTGCCTCAAAGCTGCTGTCCTTCTGTGGTTTCAAGAGCTCAATGAAACAGAGGTCAGATGCTGGCAGCAGGTAAAGCAAGTCTAACTCTTTGCTCTGTGAAGTGTTGCTGTCTTTCTGACAACCTATAATTGCCCCATGGCGTGATTACACAGGAAGCTGGAAGACTTGAATGTTTTTCAGTAGTATTAAAAATACAACTCTAGATATCTAATGAAACCCATGAAACCTGTGGAATTGTCTGGAGATATAGAACACCATGTTAGCTAGACTTAAAATAAGCAGAAGTGAGTATCTGTCAAGGAACTGTATTCTATGTGCATGTGGAAATGACAACCTTCAGGACACATTTTCTGTACATGTTAACTTCCATGTAGCTGAGTATTGAAACAGGCTGTGCTGGTAAAACAGTGGAAATGTTCCAGGCCCTTTTCTGTGGGACGTAATTTGGTGAACTGGAAACTCTCATTTCATCAAGATTATGCAATTTCCATACTAGCATAGGCTGTAGGCTGTTGATTTCATTAGCAGTTGCCTGGAAAAGCACATAGGTGAAAGTCACGTTTAGTGTCCTCCTCTGGTAGACTCTTCCATAAAGTGGGAAACAGCTGCACAGGGGCTTTGTGAGCTTAAGGCTACATCTAGATGGCATTTGATCTGATGATGGAGATCAAGCTTGCTTTAAGCTGCTTTTTTTTTTTTTTTTTTTTTTTTTTTTTTTTTTTTTTTTTTTTTTTTTTTTAAAGAAGAGAGAATTCTTCCCATGGTAGTAATACTACATGGCACGGTACAAGTAAGGTGTGAACAGAAGATGCTATTTGTTAAGGAATGGAAGTGGCTTCCGTTGTGTTTCACAGAACGTCTGGAAAAGTGGAGTTTCTGACATCTGGCTAAATATAACCTAGTTATGCTCTGCTGTATGGAGCCACAGATCAATCAGTGGTCTGTTAAGAGTGAGCCCATAGGATGTTGATATTAATGACACACTTCCCCTCAGGACAGACTTGGCTACCCTGCAGGAAATGGAGTGAACACCAGGGTGTAAAAGTCAGTGTTTTGACATGCCTGGTCATAGGCTAGGAATATTTTTCTGTGGGGACACAGAAAACAGAAGCGATGAATTACTTCACACTTCCTAGCTTTAAAACTTAGAAACTGTAAACTTATACAAGATTAACATGCTGAATCACGTCTTCCATAAAACCTCAGTTTGAATAAAAGTTGTGCTGTCAGCCTTGATTAGAAGCTTGCTCTTTATTTTGTGTATATGCTTTGAAGTTAAAATTCTCATGTTAATTCTTGTAAGAGATTAGTTCTTGTATTAACTCGTGGTATGTTCTTTCTCTAACATATGTAAGTATCAACTGAAAATGTGATTCTGTTCCATGCAGTTTCAGAGCAGCAGTAGTGGTGCCTGGTTGTTGCTTTGCCCCATCAGAGCTCTGAGTGAGTGTGGAGTCAAAACAAGATCAGAAAGGGGGGGGTGACTGCTGGTTACTCAGTAGATGCAGAGTGTGCCCTGCGGAATGTGAGTGGGACTTAAGCAGCCCGTAACTACTACAAACACTTTTTCCTGGTAGATCATGATATCTCACTGTGTGTTCTGTACTGATGGCTGTCCTGATTAGAGTGATGGGAGCGATGGGTGGTGTAAAGATTAAAAGTCTCCTAAGTAGGCAGCTGGGCTGCAAGCTGACGTGGGGGAAACCAGGCACTGAAGTCAGAGGAGATGAACAGAACAATGTGAGGAAGGAGGAAAGGATAAAAGATGAAACAAATGTGGAAAACATGTGCAGTGATCTAATGGGTACTTGGATAATGGAGCTGTGAAAGGAAGGAAAACAGGCATTTGGAGATTATTTTCAGTACTGTTATTTTGATTAAAATGTGGTATCTCTTCTGTTTTATTTGGAATACAGGATGGGGTTAGACTTGATCAGAAAATAGTCTTTAACAGGAGGCTGAGTGTAGTGAAGTATAGTTAAATTAAAAAAAAAAAAAAGTCCACAGCATGCTTCAGTATGACGTGGAGCTTCCCTGCAGGCTATTTAAGAAAGCCATTTAACAACATTAGGCAACACCTGTCTATTGAAGCAAAAAGTCCATGGGGAGCATGTTGTCTGCAGGGCGGTCACAGTGCAGTCAGCTGAGGTTGGCTTGGATCAGTGAGAAGGATGATGCTGAACAAATTGCTGTATGGTGTGCCATGTCAGACTGCAGTTCTGTGTACTCTGAAGTTACCAATCATAACAGCATCAAATGTTGGTGTGTAGCCTCTCACCGTTTACTCAGATAACCTGGAAAAAGGCATGCAGAGTATGATGTACATGTACGTGGAGAATGTTTGTACGATGTTCAGTAAAGTGGAGGTCTTTGTTTCCCCCCTTTCTAAGGCAATCCAAACTTCCTGCGTAGTGTCCTCTACATGTCTTTTATATATCATTCCTAATAGGGCTTTTTGTGTTGTATCTTGAGTAAGACGTGTGAAGATGCTGCTTGAGGCGCTCAGAATGAGGACACTGCAGGTGAAGAAGCACCAGCACAGAGGTGGGGGGAGCTTTCAGTGGTCGTATACATAAATGCTTGCATGTTTAACTTCTACAAATGGTTGAAAGTGAAGCTTCCTGTGGTCTGAGTGGATTTTATAGTTTGTTGAAAAGGATAGACCTGCTTCTGCTGCTTTCTTTGCTTTTGGTTCTGTGCTCCTTTGTCCTGTTCGTGAACTGGTTCAGCTATCATTAGGCAGTAACAATAAAGCCAAGCACATGTAGAGGCTTCCTGTCTGGTCTTACAAACTGTGAATTACCTCACTATGTAGTCACACAGACCTGGGTTTAAGAGAGTGTGAACTGTACGGCTGTGATTGAACAGGTGTTGAGGGGTGTGCCTTGTCGTGGCTATAGGCACTGGTCAGTCCTAGGATCTGATTGTCCCAAACTGGAACACTCTAGAAACTTTGAGTTGGTAAAGAAGAAAGAGTAGCTAAACTGAGTTCAGTACAGCTTGTACTCTGTCCTGTGGTTAGTTAACGACTTTTCCTCAGATCTTTGCCTTGTCTCTTAAAAAGAGCAGCATGAAGAAATAGAATTCAATGTTTAAGTGCCCTTCTTTGGGAAACAAGTGCAGCAGAATGGATTCTTCGGCAGCGTTCAGCTGTTCATTGCTTGCATATGAATGAAAACCATTTTTGCAGGATTGCTTTTGGGAGGGAATGCAAGTGTTGACTCTCATAGATCCCTTGTTTGTGGAGTTTCAGCAGTGGTAAGCTGTTACATAGGAATTCTGCTTGTAGTTAGTACATCATTCTGTTTGCTGTTAACTGGCGGTGGAGTTGCATTTTTTAAAAGCTGTGTATGTTTGACTGAAGTCTCTGATTTGCTGTGGCGCTATCTAAGTAAAATTCCTGCTGTTTTCAAAAGTCAACTAATTTATCCTTTAACTGCTCGTGTCATGGGGACAAACCATTTTGAACCTGTTATAAAAAGCTTTGTTACATTTTAATGGATAGATGTTAGCTCAAAGGAATCCTTTGGAGTCTTTTTTCTTTTTTCCTGTAATTTTCTGGCAGCACTGAAAAAATGGTAGATGTAGTGTGAAGGGTAAGTGATTTATGTATATGCACAGTAGTTATTACATTCTTTGTAATCTCTTTGAGGCTAATAGGAGAATGCCAAGTCAATATACTTCTTATTGTTCAATAGCAGTGATTGTTGGTGCACAGTTTCTAAGTGAACTGTGCTGTACTTAGGTACACGTAGTGATATAGGATGCATAACTGTAAAGGCACTGGAAAACACATTGCAGAGCTGCCAATGGTGAAGACCCAACATTAGAAAACCTCGTTTCTTCTCTGAACGTGGCAATGTTTGACCTGCGCTGTATTTGTATAGTAGCTTGTAACTTCCATTAAAACTGCTTGTGCAAGAGCCTGTCTTGGAAGTCAAAGCCAGCAAACTGTGTTCTGTTTTCTGTGTAGCTGCCAACTGATTTTTTTCTTCATAACACCGCTGCTTTTTTAGAACCTTTACCTCTGTTAGCCTGCCTTGAAAGCCTGCGGTTCTCATAGTTTCCTGGTATTTTTAGTTTTACTGTGCAGCTGTAAAACTCTTTTGAGCCTTGAGAGCAAATGTTTATATGCATGGTAAGTGGAGATTATTTTTGTGCTCTCAGAGCCTTTTTTTTCCTGTTGCTTATGTCTCCTCGCGATTGCTTGTCTTGATTTGAAAAATCTGACTTTGGATGCTGTCAGAAGCTAAAATTAGTGTGCTTACTGCTGTGGCCCTGGGGGTGGTTTCCAGTTAACTAATAGTTTTCCACAAAAACTTGAGTGCATGCAAAGTGACTCTGACTGCAGGAGGAAGTCTGATCCGTCTGAGCAGGAAGGGTGCAGCGTGTCCTGTTTAATACTCCTTCAGCTGGAGATGTTTAGCCAACTATCAGCACCTCAAGGCTAGAATAAGGAATATTGAGGGTTGAATAGGTTTGTTTCACACATTTTGAGTCAAAACTGAAGTCCAAATATCTTCTGACTTGTGTTTCCCCTTGCTCTGGGATTCTGAAGTCTATTTCACTATAATCTTAGTGCTGTTGAGTGACTTGCAAAAATACACATAAGAAAAGTGAAAACAGCTAACGAAGGATGAGGAATTAAAAACTACCAAGGGTGCATTATAAACAAATACTAGTTATGTGGAAGAGTTTCCAGTGAACTCTTGGAGGCAATGTAACACTACGTTTACACTCATCCATTTATTTTTACTGAAGAAAATTATGCTATTAGTAATGCTTATTTTTTGTCTGTTCCTAATCAAAGCAATTTCATTTTTGAAGTTTTCAACATTGTGAAACTATCTAAAGGCCAGCTGTCTATTAGATAGATCACTAAGTGGAAAAAGTGTACTGCAAACTTTCTCTTTACCTTAAGAGAGGAAGTACTCTCCCCAGCTTTAGTTTTCCTGTTAGCTAGAATGTGAGTGCAGTCATGTACAGTGTATGTTAAAGGTATGATTTCTGCGAAGAAGTAATTATTCTTCTTCTCTCTAGGAAATACATATAAAGGAACCCATTGAAAAGGAAGTAAATCCTCGTTTACTACCAGGTAACTGTGCTTAGAATTAAATAATAAAAGAATTATATAAGAGTTATTATACGTACACTCATTTGTGTACCATAATTACCCAAGTTACATCCAAGTTGAGGATGGTAAAATACTTGTTTGTGGATTACCTCCATGCAGGTTGAATATTTTAAGTATCTATCTGTGTGGATTATTGAGAATTTGTAAAAAGTTGATGTATATTTTGTAGAGAACAGTACCTTCAACTAAGATGCATGTAGAAAATAGTCCAAACTTCCATTTTGTCCTGTTTCTTTAAGGTGGTTTAGGTTTTTTTTTTACCTTCAAACCGAAGGCCTCGTAGATACTAGTGAATCTAGTAGATACTTCTATGTGCTCTCTTTCCACTTTTGAGCTACTTTGGCCTTTCCCTATCTCATTCATTGCTATGAGTCTTCTAAAATTTACATTTGTTTGAAAATACAATCAGTGTTTTCCATGGTTAGGAAAGATGAGAATGCTAAGACAGAACACAAATGAAAGCTTAATGTAGTATTGTTCTGTCATGTTTTCTTTCTAGAAAAGAGTAGTCTAAGTGTCTGTACTTACTAAAACCTGCTTTGATTTTAAACTTAAAGTTGTGTACCTGCTAACTTAGAGATTAAAACTTCACTAAACATTTTTGTAACTTGTTTGAGAACTTTAAAATAGTGTGGGATGTGTAAAATTTCCAGTAAAGGCTGTGGAAAACTAGCTGTGAGAACGCTGTAATAATTAACTCAGATTTTTTCAGCGTTATTAAAGTTTAGTGGTGTGGAAAACTGGGAGTCTTCAGTTAGCTCATTGACTGTATTAACTGCTCTTTACTGGGGTTTGGGTTTTGTTTTTCAAATATACAAATGTGTAGTGGCTCTTTATTCTTCAGCTACTGGGCCATGGTCAAGATGCTTCTCATTACAAAATATGCTGTGTTCAGCTGAACCACATTTGGTTCATCTTTAGTTGTGTTAGTAACCTGAGAGACTCTCTGGGTACTGATTTCAAGAGTTTCCTATTATTTTTTCTGTAAGTACTTCAATATCTTCAGGCATACAGTTACAAGAAGCTGGAAAGGAAGTAAATGCTAATTTTAAGATGTACTGAAATAATGGTACACATCAATTGTTACAAGTTAATGTTTGTTTTATACAGGTGAACAGCTGCTTTGTGAGGCAAGCACAGTATATAAGTACATACAAGAAGATGGATCAAATCGTGGCACTTACGGAAAACTTGTGTGCACAAACTTCAAGATTGCTTTCCTTGATGACGATTCTACTTCAGATGATAATGTAGGAAGACAAGTCTTCTTATTATGACCAAACAGACTCTGAAGAAGTATAGTCTCTTTGACTAAATAAATTTACTTTTCCTTTATATAAGAATGAATATATATTTATATGAAGTTTTAATGGTGCTAGACCTGTGTTAATCAGTCTGCATCTATTTGATCCATACATATCCTGCCTCAAGCTCAGACTACTTCAGTGAAAGTATTTGAAGTTTGTATATGGATATTTATAACTAGATGTAGTTTAAGTTTTTATTTTGTGAATCAGTAATTATGTTTAAGCTTAAGTTAAAAGAACAGAATGGTTTGAAAGCTAAATCTACGATTAGTTTAAATCTTACTGCTTGGGAAGTAGCAACTGCAAAAGTGTCAACATCAAACATATTTCTAATGCTGTATAACATTGGGCTTGAATTTGGGTTGCATCTACAGAACCATTTTGCAGTTCCTAAAGACTGGGTAGGCCAAAATACAGTGGAAATCCTCAAAATAACTGCTGTATGGCTCAGTAAAGCTCTGCGTTATTCCACTCAGGGACAAGTGTCGACTACAAAGATTTCAAGCTGACAAATGTTTTAAAAGCTAAAACATTCCCAGTTCTTAGAAATAACTTGTCTAGTTTCCTTTTCTTTGGTATTCAAATTGAGTCCTCAAAGAGGGGTATTAGTGCAACACTTCTTCAGGTATGCTGGGGCATGTGAACCTGGTCCATTTAGGTGTTGCAAGTGTAGGAAGAACTAATATGTGGCTCTTAGGAGTCCCAGATCAACTTGAAAGTGAGTGAGATGTGTTGATTGCAGTCAGATATTTGGGGAACAAAGTTTTAGGGAATTTAATATTGAAAACTAAGGCTTCTAAAGCAAAATACGAGGTTTTTCAAACCTTCTGAAAGGAATTTGGACAAAGCTGCACAGCCATTCCCACAGATCCCATGAGATGTATTCTAAACATGGCAGTGACCTTGCTAATTTCTGTTCTGTTCTCAGCTTGTTAAATACTGGATTTATAACAAGCTGAGTCAACAAGTATTTCTCAGTGTAAGTTTATTGTTAGTCACCTATTTCAGAGTAGTGCAGACCTGGAAATAGTTTGAATGAGCTGACTTTGTTCACAGCTATATGTTACTTGCATATGTAGTGTACACAAGCCTTCTGGCACTAGTATTTTGTGGCATCACTCAAGTTCTTTTTGAATCCTCTGAATTTATGGAAGGTGAAGGGAGCCTGACAAAATTGGCTTGTGTGACTTTATTTTGCCTAGTGATAAGTCCAATTCTTATGTTGGAATAAGTGTCTTGAGAATACTTGGGATATGCATTCTTTTAAGACATTTTCTGTTTCCTGCCAGTTTCCCACAGCAAGGAAAGAGCTTGGATTACATAAAGTTCATGTATTTCCTGTTTACGGCAGTGATTCTGGTTTAAAATGTGACCTTCAGTAGAAATGTGTGCTTCAAAGTTACTTGGAAAGTAAGAATGATTGTAGACATGGTAGAAACTAAAAATGATCTTCAGCTTATGTACCATGCCTGTGTAACTTATGTCTATCTGTATTTTAAGAGCTGTTTCGTGTTTTGTCTTACACAGCTTACAAAAATAAGAGTGAAACTGGTATTGCAGTCTGTGCCAACTACACACTTTACTTGTGAGAAGTGCTAGTTCTTAGTAGAGCAAGATTTCTGAGATTTTTTTCTTGTGTTCTAGGAGCCACAACTTAAGAATAAGATCATTGGAGAAAATGACATAACTCTGCAATGTGTAGATCAAATCTATGGAGGTAGGCCAGCTCTTGATTTAATGTGTGTAAATGCCTTCTAATTCTTGTTCTGTACATATCGTTTTTAGAAAATGAATGGAGTTCCTACTTTCAAGACTAGGTTGGGTAATCTGGTTTATTTTAATGATGAAATGACAGATAGAAAATCTGCAAGATCCAGTTCCATCCCTCGTGCTTGTCTGCCCTAAACAAAATGTAGATTAATCAGTTTCTTCAAAATGCATTTATTTTTGGTGAAAAATGTACAAAATCTCTGATTAAAAATTGTACAAATATCTTATTCTATGTGTCAACTATTTCCCATAAATATGAAGTTAAAAATTGATTTAAGCAATTGCATTGTAGAGTAGTACAGGTCCGTAATTCCGGAACGCCTTTTGTTTGTACCTAAGGAAATTTTGTTTGTTGAGGCTCTTGATTTCTTCAAAATGTCAAAAGTGTTAAAAAAATGAGCTTTTACTTTACAAGTCAAAGTGATGTTTTGCAGCAGAGCTTATAGGTATGTCTATGTCACTTTAAAAAAAAAAAAAAAAAAAAAAAGTAGGCATAAGACTAGTAATTTGTAAGCAGACTCTACTGAGCAGCCTGATTTTGGATTAGTGTTCAGAGTATTTACAGACAGTGTGTGGATTGGTGAAGGAGTAGATGAGGGAGAGTATTGGTGCGTTGTTATTAAAGCGTTTGGTTTTATTTCCAGTGGCCTTGCTGATAGTACTTGAATCATAGAATCACTAAGATTGGAAAAGACCCCCAGGATCATCCATTCCAACCATCCACCTATCACCAGCAGTACTCACTAGACCATATCTCTCAACATAAAGTCCAATCGTTCCTGGAATACCTTCAGGGTTGGTGACTCTGCCACCTCCCTGAGCAGCCCATTCCACTGCCTGACCACTCTTTCAGACAAGTAGTATTTCCTAATGCCCAGCCTAAATCTCCCATGGTGCAGCTTGAAGCCATTCCCTCCAGTTCTGTCACCAGTTTCATGAGAGAAGAGCCCGACCCCCAGCTCACTACAACCTCCCTTCAGGTAGTTATAGAGAGCAGTGATGTCTCCCCTGAGCCTCCTCTTCTCCAGGCTGAACAAGCAGCTCCTTCAGCTGCTCCTCATAAGCCCTGTGCTCCAGCCCCCTCACCAGCTCTTTTGCCTTTCTTTGAACCTGCTCCAGGGCCTCAATGTCTGTCTTGCAGTGAGGGGCCCAAAACTGGACACAGTACTGGAGGTGCTAAGTACTGACTGGCAAACCTGCTGGCAACACCATTTCTGATGCAAGCCAGGATGCCATTGGCCCCAGGTCCATTTCCTCTATACAGTCTTCAGCTGCTCCACCCCAAGTCTGCAGTGTTGCCTGGGGTTGTTGTAACCAAAGTGCAGGACCTGGCATTTGGCCTTGCTGAACCTCATCCCGTTGGCTTCAGCCCAGCAATCCAGCCTGTCCAGATCCCTCTGCAGGGCCTCAGTACCTCCAGGCCGATTGACACTTCCTGCAACTTGGTGTCATCCGCACACTTACTGAGGGCGCACTCAGTGCCATCATCCAGGTCACCAATAAAGACATGGAAGAGCACAGGCCCCAGCACCGACCTGGGGCACACCACTCATTACAGGTCACCAGCTGGATTCAGCTCCATTCACTCTCTGGGCCCGGCCTTCCAGCCAGTTCCTTACTCAGCCAGGAGCATACCTGTCCAAGCCATGGGCTGCCAGCTTCTGCAGGAGAATACTGTGGGAGGCAGTGTCAAAGGCCTTGCAGAAGTCGAGGTAGACTACATCAGCAGCCTTTCCCTCGTCTACCAGATGGGTCACTCGATCATAGAAGGAGATCAGGTTGGTCAAACAGGACCTGCCCTTTGTGAGCCCAGGCTGGCTAGGTCTGATCCCCCGGTTGTCCCGCACATGCTGTGTGATCTCCCTCAAGACAATCTGCTCCATAACCTTCCCTGGCACATAGGTCATGGTAACAGGCCTGTAGTTCCCCGGAGCCTCCTTACAACCCTTCTTGTAGATGGGAGTCACACTAGCAAGCCTCTAGTCTTCTGGGACCTCACCAGTCAACAAGGAGTGCTGATAGATAATGGCAAGTGGCTCAGCTCTCACCTCAGCCAGTTCCCTCAGCTCTCTGGGTGAATCCCATCCGGCCCCATGGACTTGTGACAGTCCAGCTGGAGTAGTAGGTCTGTGACTGCGTCCTCCCGAATTGCAGGGGGTTCTGTCTGCACCCCAGCCGAGACTACCAGGTCAGAGAGTGGAGTACCCTGAGGATAACTGGTGTGACCTTTAAAGACAGACATAAAGAAGGCATTCACAACCTCTGCCTTTTCCTTGTCCTCAGTGGTGACATTCCCAGCCTCATCCAGTGAAGAATGGAGGTTCTCCTTAGTCCTTCTCTTACTGTTGATGTATTTGTAAAAGAGCTTCTTGTTCCTTTTTACCATAGTGGCCAAGTTGAGTTCAAGCTGGGCTTTTGCCTTTCTGATTTTGTCTCTGCACATCTTAACAACTTTGTATTCTTTCTGAGTTGCCCGTCCTTTCTTCCACAGGAGGTAGATTCTCTTTCTTTCCTGGAACTCAAGAATAGCTCTATTCTTGAGGCTCCAGGAGAAAAAGAGAATTGAAGATGCAAAAATACATATTCACAAAAGGAAGTGAACAAAGGGCTGTCTTGAGGGATTTGTTATGGTTTAAAATAAACAATTTTAAAATAAGGTTAACTAACACAGTTGTTTAACTCTCAAGCAAAACTACTAAATTATTCTTGATGTATTTCAAAACTGAACTCATGCTGTCAGAATGAACAAAAATAAACACTGAGCAGATGGTTTGGCTGTTAGTCCAGTTCCTACCTTGTAGCAAGTAATGTAAGTGGGCTTATGTTAAAGCTGATGAGTGCATCAACCCACAACTTTCAATATTGTTGTAGCTTGCTTGTTTCAAATTGCTGAAACGTGGGGTTGAATTAGTTTCTCAGATTTTGCATGGGCAAGTAGGGATAATGTTATTAATTCATGGTACTGTTCTTTTTGATAATTTTTTTTTAAATCTTGTTGATTTTGCAGTTTATGATGAGAAAAAGAAACTTCTAACCGGACAACTGAGAAAATACCCAGAGAAGCTAATTATCTACTGCAAGGACCTTAGAGTATTTAACTTCTGCCTCAGATACACAAAAGAAGAGGAAGTAAAAAGAGTAAGTATAGGAACTTCATGTGTTCCATTAACCATTTAAGCATGGTTTTAGGTGTTAGTTTCTTTGTTGGGGGTTAGGGAAGGATGAATTTAGTTCTAAGAAATCCATTTAAGTTGAAGTGTTTTGTGAGCATTTCCAATTGAGAGAGACTTCTTTAAGACAGCCTTATTCATTAAACATTTTTACATACAGTAGTTAAAAAAATAAAATGTAGTTGCACATGAGGATAAATGGAGCTTGAGAGTGGTATGTATAATTAGCTTCAGATCCAACAAACTTGTAAAGCTATTCTGTGCTTATGTGATACTATTTTACAACACTGTGCACTTCAGTCTTGCTAATAGTAAAGCAGTTAGTTTCCTGATAATTTGAGGTTTTTTTTAAATGCAAAACTAAATGAGTCAATCTATAAATTGAACATGTAGAATGCTTCTCAGGGAGTCAGGTAAGCATATTGTCCTGAACACAAGGGAAGCCCTTCCAGAAGTTACTCTTCAGCTGCTGTAGACAGAACCCATAGAGCAGTTTTGTTTTAAACCTGGGAGAGGGGATTCAAAAGTGATGTTGTTTACACTGACTGTTTAATTAGTCTGGGTGTTAATTTTTGGTCCTTTCCTAGATTGTCAGTGGCATAATTCATCATAGCCAGACTCCTAAGCTGCTTAAACGCTTGTTTTTGTTTTCTTATGCATCAGCTGCCCCGAACAACACAGGTAAATGTTCTTGTATTTTTAGATGGTATCTGTTGCATGCTGTTAGTTCCTAAAGCAGTCTGGGATGCTTAGTAGCTGAGTTTGTACTTGGTTTATGACTCTACCTGATTAGCAGTCTGCCTCTGAAGATTCGTTTGTCATGCATTCTTTCACTTTGTCCTAAAAATCTTAAAATCATCTACAGTTGGTCTTTGTGAATGTCCATGAAGTTGTGCAGAATTTTTGCAAGCAAGATAACATCTCTGGATTGAAAACTGTTATCAGTATTTTCAAATGCTTTTCGTATGCATTTCTCCAGGGTGCTCTCATCTGGAACATATTTTGCTTATTTTATTACTCTTTTGTGTAGAATTGCAGCGAACCAAACTTCCTGTTCTTAATTTTTTAAATTATTACAGTTGCAATGGCCACTGACAGAGAATTTCCCCTTTCTCTCTTATTTGCAAGCATTCTACTTTTCCCAGGCAACTACAAAAAAACCCATAGGTTCATTTACTGAGGTTCCAGTAATTATCTGACTTCCTTTTTGCTGATTTATTACATACCTTTCCCGTTTGATCAAACTTTGCTGAAAAATATAGTAATATTCAAAGCTTCAGATAAAAGGTTATCAGTGCACTTCTTAGTATTCACTGGTTTTATCTTCAATTGAAGCAGTAGTGTTGTTTTAAGTTAACCTGATTCTTGGTTACATGCTGCTTTTCCAGAAGAAAGTTTTCCTTGTACCCAAGATGTTAAATGGATACTTATCAAAGTATTTCATGCAATTACAAAATCATTGGATCAGGTGAAACCTTTGGATATCAAGCAGTCATATGCCTTTCCATCTTCTCCACTCTGCCCTGCACCACTCGGAGTAGACTCAACTACAGCAAATTCCTCAGAGTTGCATCCAGTTGAGTTTTGAATATCTCTAAGGACAGAATCCACAATTCTGGGGCAACCTATTTCATTATTTGACTGCCCTCATTGTTATTCTTATGTTATGGAATTTGCTGCGTTCCAACTTGTGCATACTGCCATATATCATTTCACTGGATACCTCTGAGAGTCTAGCAACAAATTCTTAATTCCTGCTTCTCCCATCTTCCTCATCAGGAGTTTATATGTGTTGAGATCCCATGGAGTTTTCTATTCTCCAAGCTGAATAATCCCAGCATTCAAGCTCTTAACTCTTGTTTCAGCAAACCCTGAGTGGATCTTCAACTGATTTGTACAGTTCCTGTCTTGTACTGAGGACCGCAGTGCTGGATACGTTGTTCCAGCAGTGGCCTCTCCAGTTCTGAATTGAGAGGAATAATCAGCTCATTCAGTTTGTGGGAAGTGGTTTAATTAATGCAGACAAAAAATACATTGGCTTCCTTTGGTGCAAGGGCACATTGCTGGCTTAGGTAATTCATCTGTAACTGCTATTCAGTTTCAACTACAAACATCAGAAGAAGAGGTTTCTCCAGAAAGAGGCTAAGTAAATGTGGAAGAAACTAGTCTTTATTAGCACTGCAGTTGTATCTTCCGTGGAAGTTCCAGCACCACTTATCGTTTCAGTTTTGCAGGATGTTTAATTATGACCAGTGTCCAGAACAATTGACATTACTCCGTAAATTATGTGTCTGTTGAATTAGAATTGTGGGTAAATCAGACTGCTGTTGTAACTGTTGCTGAGGTGCCTAAGTGGAAGCATGGGAAAAGTCTTAGTTGAAATGATTATGGCCAACCGCCATAATCAATTTTCCATTCTTACTAAATTCCTCAGATGCTGTATTCAGTGTAAAACTCATAGCTGTGATGAAAGAATGAGCATTAAATGAAATGCAAAATCTGAATTAACATAATTTGTCTAATAGATGGAAGAAACCAAACTGTGATGTTTGATACTCTTGAAGACTGGCGTGATGAGTTGGAGCGAACAAAGGGGAATGTGCAATACAAAGCAGTATCTACCAATGAAGGCTACAAAGTCTCCGAAAAGTAAGCTTGCCATGTCTAATAATGAAATTTAGAAATACATCTCATTCGTGCAGAAAATTAATGCTTGGCATCATAAGCCTGATTTTTAGCATCTGATTTGTATTTTGTGTTATAGTATGCTTTGACCTGGGAGGTTGTTTTATGCAATCCTTGCTCAAGCAGAATTAACTTCCAAATTAAGTTTAATCACAATAGTTCTGATTATCTCCAAGGATGAAGAACACCACGTTAAAGTGGAACTGAAATAATGTGGGTCTAGTATCTGTACTTTATCACACTTAACCAGCCAGCATGACACTTGTTAAAAACTCAAATCACATGTAGTTAAGTTTTTTTGTTTTTTGTTTTTTTAATTTTTGGGTGGAAAAAAAGTAACTGGTTTAAAGTATATCAGCGAGTGTGCTGGTGGAAATTAAGTTATTGCTCCAATAGTGGAAGGTTAGAGATGTATATGCATTCCAGTTTAGCTAAGAAGTATGTTTGAGATCTGTACAGTACATTGTATACTACTGTTCAACAGTCAAATCCTGTAAAGTTTCATAGATCTTGGAAAGAAAGTCCAATTTTCAAAGTAGAGCTAAATCTTAATTACTCATTCTGGATCTGCTTTGAGAAATACTTATCATGGCTTGTGTGGTCCTTAAACATAAGTCATATCTTACTGGAATAATATTTACATTGGAAACTCATGATATATTAAATGACATCCTTGAATTGTGACTCGCATGGCTTACAAGATGAAGAAATTGAATTAGTTATCTAATATTACACGGATATGGTTGAAACAGCTAGTAGTGTGAGAACAAAGACTGCCTTAATGACCATTCTTGGATGTTATAATTGAATGTGGGATTTAATTGCAGCCTTAGGAAGCAGGGTAGTGTTTCAGTGAAAATGAACAGTTCAGGATTGGAAAAAAATATTAACAAGCTGAAAATTTTATTGAGGACAGAATTATCTAGTTGGAAAGATTTTTGTTGCTCTAAGACTGAATACATAATTAGCATGTGGGCTAAAGCACACGCCAGAATTAAAGGAGTTTGGAGATTGTTCTTTGTTCTGTTCCCAACTGCATGAAACTTTTTTTTTGTCATCTTAGGTTGCCTTTGTATTTTGTTGTTCCCATATGCGTTTCTGAAGAGAGTATTTTGAAGTATGAAGGCAGAGGCATTCCTGTAAGTATATATGCATGTGTGGCTGAGGTCAATAATCATATTGAGATGATAAAATTCAACTAATACTCTGGATGTTAATGCATTCATCTTCAAAACATGTTTCTAGCAGTTCACATTTAGTTTACGTAGCCTATAGTAAAGGAAATAGATTCTGGAAAGAGAGGTGCACGAGGTGTTCTGTATTCCCTTGAATGGTGTGAAGCAAAGAACGTAATCTGCTGATTCACAGACCTGTTTACTTATATCAAATATCTAACATCCTATACTCTGCACGTACTGTTCACTTGTGTTTCCATCAGCCTGTGTCTCATGAGACTGAGTGCTGACTGTTACCCAGCTGGGGCAGGATGTAGGGCTGGAAATGCATTTTGGATATAGAGGTGAAGACCTGCATGTGCAGGTATAGTTGAACAGCACAGTTAGCCAGTTTGAGTACTGGTAAATAGTATGTCTGTAACAGTGCAGCATTTCTACAAGGCCAGTAGGGGGAAAGAGAAATCAAGTAATTCTACCAGTCTCAACAGAAAATGAAACTATATATAAATATAAATTATATTTTACTACCTGTAGCTGGATTTGGTTTCCTGGCTTGCACCACTCTTGAAGAACTGGTAAGACAGAATACAGACAAGAAGCAAAGTAACCTCACTAAGGATATTTGACCTTAGTTGCTCAGTGTCTATCAAATTTGCCAATTAAAAACATGTATACTTATACTCTTAATCAGTTCATGAAAATAGTTCTGTTCTGTCCTGTCTAATCTTTACTTTCTGATAGTGAAGATCAAAATAATTTAAATTACTTGCCTTCATTTGACCAGACAATATAAAGAAGCTTTTTATTGCACTTTGCGTTGGTTAGAAGCTTAGTAGAATTCTTATTTCAAATCCTCTATGGGAAGCTTGTGTTCAAAATATCTTGGCTATATCTACTCTGATGGGACTCGAGAAGGTGCATAGGGAAGTGAGAAGCTTTGAGGACTGACCTCTTGTAAAGAATACTTGTAACAGTGCAGTTTGTTTTATGAGGGCTGTTCCAAAAGTAATGCCCCCTATTTGATTCTGTCTGCCCACAGTGTCAGAGACAGTTGTTGAGAGTATGACTGTAGAGACTGAGCCTTCCCAGCTAATATTGCTTTATGTCTTGTTGCCATGCCACTGATGGCAGCGAAGGTCAGATGCCATTTTGTCAGGCTGCCAGTGGAAGTGCATATGAAGCAAAGGTGTGTCATCGAATTCCTCCATGTGGGGAAAAATTGCAGCCATCGATGTTCATTTGCACTCACTGAACATTTGTGGACACCAAACGTTGGATGACAGCACAGTGAAGCTGCAGTGGTGCCTTTTAGCAGTGGTGACAGCACAGTGGGTCACCTCCCCTGGTGCAGATTTTTAAGTGTGGCATGCATGCTTTTATTCATCACTTGTGAAATGCATAGCTAATGGTGGTGACTACATAGAAAAATGTGTTTTGTAGCTGAAAATTTGTTCTATTAATTAGTGTTATTGTGCTCTTTGTAACTTGCAATTCCTGTGAAAATAAGTAGGCATCACTTTTCTGTGTGCTGCACAACCTGTGTAGCTGTGGAGCACATGTTTAATGTTTCATGGGCTTAGTTACTCTTTACGTACAGTTCATGTGGAAAACCATGGGAGTGTATATATTGTGAGTTATTTTGTGGCTTAACTACTAGAAAAATACTACTATTCCTGATGACTGTTGAGTTATTTACAAGAGCCATCTTTAGCAGATCTTCCAATGTAAATAGCATACTGAGGCATGTAATTGGGATGCAAATAGAGAAGAACTTTGCTATTACTGAACTGTGAATACATAAAACATTCAACAAAACACAGCGTAAAGAAATTTCCTGTAATGACTCAGTCAGCTACTTTGTATGAAATGGTTTATCAACTTCTATCACAGTAAATGTCTTTCTGCAGATTTGGTGTTGGTCTTGCCATAATGGTGCTGCTCTTCTCAAAATGTCTGCATTTCCCAAAGAACAGGATGACAGCACTTCACAAATGCAAAAAGCCTTCTTGGATGGGTCAGTAATAGCTATTCTGTCCACAACACTTTGCTTGGTATGGACCTTGCTTCTCTTTTTCCATATATGCCATATCTTTAAGCTTGCACGCATCAGAGCTAGAACTAAAAGTAGTTTACTGTAGTGAAATGGGTTTAAGTCCTTGGTCTAGTAGCATCCCTGGTCAGTTGTGCAGGACTGTAATGTCATTACAGACTTACTTGCAGAAATATATAATACCAGACTAATCTCTGTACAAACCATCCTTCTTAAGTAAGGCAGTGCCAACTCTGTAGTTCTTAACTACAGTAGTAGTATCATTAATTAATGTTTGCAAGTGAATGAGTCCAAACTCTTCATCTCTAAACATGAATTTTTTTCAGTTGAGGTAAATCTTTGTAAAATCAGCTGTCTTCTCAGCTGGTTTGTAGTAGTTCATTACAAATGTGTTGGTAAGACTTTTTTTTTTTTTAAGCTGAATTAGTGAGTTGGTGCAGCTCAGCAGTTTGAAAAATGTGAAAGCTGAGATAAAGAGAAGAACACAGATGCCTGCTGATGACTTGCTGCTTCCCTACACCCAGCTTTTTTTTTTTTTTAACTTATTTGGTGTCGTGAACTTATCTAATAATTTGCTCCTAAGAGGTGAAGTCAAGTCAGTGTATATTATCTGCTTCACCACTAGCCACTTGTTTGCCATAGATGGGAGCCTGTTAATCAGAGAACTAACAGATAGTAACTTAATTTGGCTCTTTATTTTTAAATACAAGAAGTTCTTAATTATATTTCCATGAGAGAGGCTTCTGACCCTTCCTACAGATTCTCAAGCATTTCCTTCTGAAATGGGGAAGTTTGTGTGTTGTGGCTCTTAATGCTGTTTCATAATATGGAAGTAGAGCTAACAGTAAGCACTAATAAAGTATCTACTGATATTCTGATCCTTATCTGTGGATTCTGAACTTGTGGGCAGTTTTGGTGTTTATGTATTTTTGCTATGGAATGGAGTACTGATAGTTTACCACTAATATTTCAAAATACAGGTGCAAGATGTCCATAAGGATGTGTTAACGTGTCACTGTAATGGGAATCTTAACTAAGTCACACAGCAGATGTATATAATTGACAGCATATTTTATTGGAAAGGTTTTAGAGCCGAATATCCTGCCACTAATCGTTTATTTCAGTTTGGAAGAATTGTCATAATTGACAAGTTAATGCTTTTGCTTGATGCTCTTCTGGTCTGATGCATCCTCTAGTAGATCTGGTGACCTACATTTCTCAAAGGTACTCCTGTAATTCTTATTTAAAGCAGTCTTCTGTTTTACAACAACCAGGAGACAAAATACTGTCCTGTGCTGACCCATTGCCTACAACTTCTGAATTATAAGCTGCAGTAGCTTTTGCAAAAACTTTACAACAAAAAGTCAGTGTAACAATAGCTATTTACAAAGTCGATGCTTAGTATCTTACTCATACACAAATACACAACCTCTGGAGCATGAGTGAGAGGGTCCTCTCTGGTTCAAACCAAAGCTTACCTGGCCTAACATTTTTCTCCCCTCCTAGGGGAAAATGCATGTGTATAGAGAAGTACAAGGGAGGGGTATACTGTCTTGTTTAAGTTGAAGTCTCATGTCTCATGAACAGATTTGGTTGCTAAGTGCCAGAATATAACTTTGTAGAAGTCAGGGAAAATTGTGTCTGCTGGGAAATGTGGGTGTTTCTATCCATCCTCTTTCTGGATTTGCCTGTAAATAGTCTTCTATTAAAGTAATTTTGGCGTCTGTTGGGAAGACAATGCCTACTAAGGAAGCAGTAGTAAAAATCAAGCAGTCTTTGTAATATTCATAAAGTGCACAAATATGTATAGGCATTACTCTTCTCAGTGTGAGAGGTCAGAGCAGCAAAAATTTTCATAAGCTTGTAGGCAAGCTTCCAATCAGTATGTAGAATTTCATGGAGGCCACTAGCTTTTGGGGATCTCTGTCTCTTAGTCTTATAGTGATTTCCCAAACTTACTCATATTAACTTTGTATTTAGTTGGTGCATTATTTGACATGTGAAGCAGAAGGCTTTAATCTCTTGGTGATTTGATATAGAATCTATAGGACAATTAGAAAACCTCCTTATGAACTCCTGAAGACAGACGACTTATCGAGCAGCCTTCCATCTCTGCAAGAAATCCAGACTGCGTACACAAGATTTAAACAGCTGTTTCTGATAGGTACGTTGACCTTCAAAGTAGTCCTGTCTCTGAAATCAGTGAACGAATGACAGCGCTGTTCTGTGTCTAATAAAGGTAGCCCTTCTCTTGGTGCCTTATTTTCTGATACTGTTTAAATGCAGACTTATCGGTATGTAGCTAAGGACTGTACCCATGACTGGCAGGCTAATGGGTATCTGTAGTTCTTAGACTTATCTCTTGCTAAGCAGTCACAATATTTGAAAATCTCCTTAGAAGAGCAGCTTTTACCGAAGTTTAAATGTTCAGTAGTATACATTAGGTGGATTGCAATTGTGACAGACTTCAACTTTCTCTGATACACTGAAATTGAACGTTTGATGTTAAGATTTTTTTAATCCTTTGGGTTGTATCAAGTACTAGTTTAAATGCTAACTTTTCCCATAGACTACTGTTGTTGGACATAAGAAGCTGACAATCATTGAGGCACTGTATATTTGCAGCATAGCTTTAATACATGATAGCTCTAATGCCTTTTGGTTTTATATGTAGAATGTAGTGGAAATTGATTGCAAATTAGTATGGATAATTTCTGGTAAATTTTCTGGAAAGGTTTTTGATACCAAAGAGAAAGGTAGGATATGAGAACTCATCAGAGGTTCATAGTGAATATTTCTTTTTCCTAGAATGTGCTCTCAAAATCCTTCATACTACTCAAGAGCTAAAAACAATGGGTTATAATTTCAATGTAGTTATTACTGTCTTACACGCCTATGAGAAAAAGACCAGCTTAAGTTTAAGACATGTGTATGCCT
The DNA here is from genome assembly GCF_951394365.1 of Tetrao urogallus. Taxonomy (NCBI): domain Eukaryota; kingdom Metazoa; phylum Chordata; class Aves; order Galliformes; family Phasianidae; genus Tetrao; species Tetrao urogallus. The sequence continues at coordinate 65,543,963 of NC_136816.1, forward strand.
TTTAATCAGAAAGATGTAGACTCGAAAGAAGCTGAACAAAGCAATAGCTCCCCTTCTTCTTTGCATTTAGCCTAAAGCTTTTGCACTCTTGATCCCAAACTTGACGGCACTGCAGCCTTGTTATCTGCAGACGTGAATGAGCTGTTCAGCTTGTCATTCTTGTCTGATGTACTTCAATCAATATGAACTACTGATTGTCAGAATCCTAGCAGCATCAAGTCACAAAACTGGAAAACCAAGAGCAAACCCAAAGTAAATTATTTCTGAGAGTAGTTCCACACTGCGTGTTTGAAAAGTTCTGGATTTTTGGTTCTGAAACACTTACCTGAAAGACTTTCTAGCTAAACAGCTGACATATCATACTGAGTCTTCATAGAGGCCAGAGCAATGCTCTTAAGTGTCTCCACATTCTTATACTTTGTGTAACTTGTGATAAACAGGAACTGAACTCAAACTCTAAATACATGATACTTCAATGGATTACTCACGGAAATTAGAAAAATTCTTTTAATCAAGAAAAAAGCACAGATTTTACTGTTCCTTCATAGCTACCCTGTCATCTTTTAAATGATGCAGTATTCTTTTGAAATTCAAGTTTGAGACAACAAACATGTACAGGAAGCTCAGTAGTGATAAAATGTGTAGTCAATTCTTGCTGGGAGAGCTAAGATAACAGTGTTTGTTATATTCTTCATCGAAAAATATGCATAAAATTAATATTCAAATCTATAACAAAATGCAGAAGTGCAATATTAAACAGTATTTAGCTACAACTTCTGGTCTATCTGCCTGGTTTTCAAATCTAAGTTAATCACTTTCCAATTGAACACAATCTTCTATGTGTAGCAGCTGCACAGAAAAAGAAACATTCAACAATTGAAGTATTGAATAAATATCATTGGGCAACACTGTTTAGGCTGCTAGTTGATCATTTCACTCTTCTGGAGTGTTCACCATGCATTCTGCACCTGCAAACCAGTACTTAACTGCAAGACCACTACACCAGTAGTGGTGTACATTGGTGATAATAGCTGAGTGAACTTGATTCTGGAAGGATCTGCCTTTGAGTTTGCATTATAAAATATGCTCTAACTTCCATCTGGGCTCTCACCTCAAAGTAATGCTGCCTGATTTCAGTAGCACTGTCTCCAGGCAATGCGTATAGTTCACCAGTGAAGTAATTCCTGCTGCCCTTTGTTGACAACTTTGCACTAACAGATGTCCTTTTTGGAGTTGATGCACCACTGTCTTTTTTTTCTTTCCCTTCCACTTCTTTTTTTTGCCTTTGCCTTCAGTAGGTTCCTATTCAACATCAGGATCTTCATCTTTCAAGGTCAGATGAGATGAAGTGCTGTAAATTGAACATAAATGCCTAGTTTCCAGAGTTATGGGATCTAAGTATTCTCCTGCCACAACTTTGCAAACTCATACTCAAATTTTCATATACTTGGCTTCTGATCTTATAATGTACGTTCTGAAGTTTTAGTATAGTCCATCACCATTCGTTTCCATGGCATTACTACTCTAGAGCAAGCCAAATAACATTATCTTTTCTTTATTCTGGTACAAAGCAATCAACTTTGCTGTTTTCTTTGGTTGTTCTCCAGTGTTATGCAATGTCAGAGTTCTGGCCTGGCTCGTCCTGGTTTCATGACTGATGGGATGGAGGGACCCACAGACCCATGCCTTAGGAGAGGGGGAAGAGGGGTAGGGAAAAGGTAGGGAGATGGGCCTAAAAACAAAACAGTGGCAACAAGTGAAGGGAGAAAACTAACTTACTAAATACAATAGCAGAATGCAAGATAACACAATATAGTACAAAATAATTGGAATTGAAGCTAATAAATAAAGTGAGAGAGAGAGTGTCCAAAACCTAGGGCCCTAATGTAATGCTGAAGGCGAGACAGCCAGGGAGCACACAGTGCAGAGGTGAGCAGTGACAGAAGGGGCAGTCTCGTGACTCGTGAGCAGTTTCATCTTTCTCTCTGAATGGAAAATGGAAATGTAACAGTTGTGGGATTTGTAGTTCTTCTCTTCTGAGAAAAGTATACCCAGAACCACTGACAATCCACAGATGTGGAGCATTAACTCTTTAACTCCCAGTGCTGTACGTGATGTTACCATGTGGAATACCAGTCACAAAAATCATAAAACCATGATGTGATTATCAACAACTGGACACGCTGCCAAGTCTATCTCTGAATCTTTTATGCACTGGCAAAAGCTTTGCAGCTTGGAATACATGCCTTATCTGGGAGAAGCCCACTATTAAACAAATAATATTATCACTTACTCCTGATTTCAGCATTGTGCAATGCTGAAAACGTTGTGAATTTATTTGTCTGACAACCTATGAGAATTTGACAGTCCCTTTTATGTCCAGTGACTGTGCATCAAGTCCCAGCAACTCCTCAGAACATTCCAGGGCATTTCTGCATTGGCTAAGCTGATTCTGCAGAACTTTAAGTTTGTGAGCTGCTTGCTGCTGAATTGGCTGTGTTCTCCTCCATCTCATTCATTGCAGGCTAGAGTCTGTCATATTCTTCATCCAACTGGCTGTGCTCAATTACTGATTGCACCAATTATTTTGGAGGCTTTTCCAACCTAGAAAGAGTTGTCAGCTGTTGGATCGGACTGCCCAGGGAGGAGGTGGAGTCACCGTCCCTGGAGGTGCTCATGAGATATTGAGATGTTGTTCCAAGGGGGACATGGTTTAGTGGAGAAACATTGGTGGCAGTTGGATGGTTGGACTGCAGGATCTTGGAGGTCTTTTCCAACTTTGGTGGTTCTGTGGCCATATAGGCCTAGAGAGAGCTTTCAGTTTCTTAATATTGATTATGCAAAAAATAAAAGCAGTAGAAATTTAGGTTGTGTGGTTAAACACTGGTTAAAGCTACAAACATTTTAGTGAGGTTCACAGGAATTATGACTTCCTGATATGACACTGGCCTCTGGTTGATCCTAGCTATTCTCTTTTTTTATGTGCTTTAATGCTACTTTTTTTTTCCTTTTTTTTTTTTTTTTTTTTTTTTTTTTGTCTTTTAACAGTTCCAGTGAACTGTTTAAAACTTTTCCTGGTATTTTTCCATCTCATAAATTTTGTCTAGCCACCTTTTTACAACCCATTTGTATTTCTGGTTTCAGTGTTAGTCACTTTCAAAGTCCTACCTTCTTATGATAAGATTTACATAGATCATACTTTAAAGTCAAGACACCTGAAATTCAAATCATAAGTAATACTTTGTCTCATCTTATTAAACTTTTCCCATATTGCCAACAAGTTTCTTTCCTTGGTTTGGTTACTGTGCAAGTCTTCTAAAAGTCTTCTTGCTACAAAGCTTTTACTGGTATTTGCAAGACTACTTTACTTCCTTGTTTAGTTATAAATCAAGTGTCAGCTTTAACAGTAGCTATGATTTACTGACTCAGCATTAGTTGTTGTGTAATCCTTTGTAACTGAGAAGTAATATAACGGATGCCTATTACTTAGTGCTACTTATGAGTAAACTGCTTTTCTTGTTTTGTTCAGATAACAGTACAGACTTCTGGGCAACTGATGTGAAATGGTTTTCATTGTTGGAGAGCACAAACTGGCTAGAGATCATCAGGTTTGCTATACCTATAACTCTTGTTTTCAGATTGCTGCTAATTGAATTTCTAATTGAATTTGAATTTTGAGGGTTTTCAAAAATTTTCTTTCCTACTGGAAAGGTGAAGAACATCTTCATATTTCAGGAAACTAAGGCAATACTACGGTCCTATTTATCTTATTTCTACAATATAGTTCACCATTTCAACAATGCAGAATTGTGTGAAGCACCCCACTTTTAAAAGATTGGGAGAAGCAGCAGATCGTTCCAATTACAGTTCTTTGAGGAAATCTCTTAAAACTATATATCTATAAATTTCTTTCCTGTACTTAGCTTCTTTCCAAACTGAAGTATTCTTTCTTTCTTGCTTGAAACCTGTTCCATGTCTCTGACTTGCCTTGCCATTCTCTGTACTCTCTACTTCTGTAATATCCTTTAGGATGGGATGAACTGCAGTATTCAAGATGTTAGCCCTCCACAGATTAATAAAATGACAGTTGTTCTCAGTTTTGTCCCCTTCCTCTCCTGATTGTTCCTCAAGTTCTTTTTCTTCTCTCAGCAGTCCACAGTGAGTAAGTCTTGGAATGGTGTTGGCTGGCATAAGGCTTGGTGTAGTGGAATGTTGAGGTTCTTTTATTTGTTTTCAGTGTTATTTTGTGTTGTCTGAATTATCTGTTGGCTTATTCTGTGATCAGCTTGTTACCATGAAGTACTTCTTCAGCTTTTTTGCAGTGAGCTTAACTTCATTCTGTGCGGAATAATAATCAACAAATACTTGCATTGATTGAATGAGAGGTTCTAGTGAAGGTCATATATTGGGAAATCTATTGACATAACTCATAATTTAGCTAAAGTACATACCAGCCCAAGTTCCTATCCTTAGGCTGCTTTGAGACTGGTCAGTTTTATACTTGGATGCAGTTACTTTCTGAGCCTATTCTTGGCTCTTGAAGTCAGTAGGAATGCCTTCTCAACTGCGCTGAAGAATCTGACAGCTTTACAATTAGAGACTAAACTGTTAGCTTCTGTTAGTGGCCTTATCAGTTGCAAGAATCCTCATGTGCATACAAACATTTTCAGAAAATGCCAACTTCATGAAGAGTTAGGACTAGAAACCAGTAGAGTAAGTCTATTTTTACATGATCTTTAACTCCATTCAGTCATCTGTGTTTAATGATAATCTCTGAGTAAGCATTGTCTGCATGCTTACAACATCTGATTGCTGGTCTTCCCCTCTGTTGCTCAAACAGAGGTTGTGGGAGAAACATACCATGTAGTAGGTTGGAAAATAAGTGAGGCAGTGTACTGGGATAAAGATCTGGATCTTAGCAATAGAAATCTTCAGTGTACGTAATGATTCGTACAGATTCAGAATCAAGTACTGTATGATGTATGTACAGAGCTAACAGTGGAAACGCACGATTGATTGTCAAATGAGGATATCTTCTGGAAGCTTGATGTTGAAATTAAATGCTTCATCTGTAGAAGATGAGTGAAGTTTTATATTACAAGAATAAGCAAGTTTCAATAGTATATTTTAACTACTTTTTAGGAGGCTACTTTAAAACAAAAAAGTAAACATCTTAATAGCTAACTAGCTAACATCTTAATAGTTAAACTAAACTTTTCTATACCACAATAGGCGAGTCTTGAAGAAAGCTATAGAAGTTGTTGAGTGTCTGGAAAGGCAGCATACAAATGTCCTCCTTATCGGTAAGAAATTGATGAGATTATCCTATTTTATATTATTTTAAATTTCAATAAACTATCTTATTTATAGAAATAGTTCTGATTTTTCTTTTTGAAGTTCTTTAAATGTAGCTTAAGCTGTCAATTCTTAATTATGGTAGAAGTTGGTACAATTTATAAGTGTCTGCTACTTTAAGAATGCTGAAGATCACACATTCCTGGAAATACTTTCAGTAGTCTAAAAACAAAACAAGCAATAGGACAAACAAACAGGAAAAAAACAGAAGGAAACATTTAATAAGCATAGTTCAAAGCTAAGAGGAATACATTACAAATGAGAAAGCTGTTCATAAACTTTCATGCAAGTCATACTGTCTGTTGTTTATGTTCTCATTTACTAACTTATTTTTAAGGTCTTCTGCTGTATTTTGAGATTGAAGAGAGGAGATGAGCTTCACACAGAACATTGAGAATAAGAACTTTGTAAAGCATTATTTTTGCTCTAGATGCACACTAATATATATAATCACTTTAGTAAAGTGTATGCTTACTGTGCACATCTTGAGCAGTGTGTTTACCAAGACTGATGAAAGTAATCACATGAAAAACCAAACGTAATGTTAACCAACGCACTATTTTTCTATTAGAAGTTAAGGGATTTTTCACCACATTACCATTTGAGAAACCTAGCTCTGGAAGATGTTTCTCAAAGGCATGTGAATGGCAGAGGATGGATATTGCACAAGGGGGCAATTTCAGCACTGTTGTACACTCCTTACCCTATGTCTCTTGTGTGCATTTAGGGATACTTTAAGTCACAGCCCCTCCTTGTGAAAAGATGCATGCAGAACAAAGGGGTGAGGATTGAGTAGCAGGCCTAATAGTTGAAGGCAGAAGGAGGCAGTGTGTGCACTGTGGAAGACTAAAAGGAGTAGGGATCTAAATTAGAGTATTGAAAGTTTCCTTTCTATTTTGTCATGCATATGTGTCCAAAAACCTTTGTTTTCAGGAGGAAAAAGACAAACAATATTAGAAATACAGATTTAATGTCTCTGTTATATAACTTGTGAGGAATTTTGTGCTTCTGTGTTTTGAAATACAGTTTTGTTTAGTAACGTGCAGTTAGTAATTCTTTGCTTTGTTATCCAAAGCTTAAGGAATGGTATAGACAATACAGATTTGTCTTCTCTTTTGTAGAAGAGAGTGCTACTGATCTGTGCTGTGTAATCTCCAGTCTGGTTCAAGTGATGATGGATTCATACAGCAGAACAAAATTGGGATTTCAGAGCCTTATTCAGAAGGAGTGGGTAATTGGGGGACATGGCTTTTTGGATCGTTGTAATCATTTACATAAAAGTGACAAAGAAGAGGTATGATATTTATTTTCCTTTAGTTTTCCTTACCTGACATTTAAAATTCTAGTCAGCATAAGGAGGGGCTTAGCTATCCATCCAGAAGCTCTTTTGTTTTTTTTCTGCTTCACGGGTCAGTACTTTGTACAGTGTTAGTGTTTCTGCTATTTAAAGTTCAGCAACGTCTTTATAACTAAAGAATAAACATGAAATTTAACTTCAGTCTTTGAGCCTTTCAAAAAAGACTCACATCTTGTATCGTTTTAAACTGTTAAATGGTTAACATCTGTAGAAATAACTCGAGTGACTTATGCATTTTTGTCACAGCTTCGTATGTTTGTATTTTGGGAATGAATCAAATTGCTATAAAGAATGGAAATCATAGGTGTAAACTGCTCAATTCTAATTAGCAGTTGTTATTAACTAGTTTTGCAACTTTGAAAGCGGCTCCCTTACAGCCTTTTATAGTGAGCTAATATGTACAAATTCAGCTTAGAAAGTGTTGCTCCCTTCTTCAGACAGATGGCTTGGGGGTCACTCAGATGATACTGCAGAGTTCAGCCAAAGTTGTATACAGCAATTCTGTAATTCACCAGGTTGCGTTCTTTGATTTGTAGATGCTGAATACTGTAAAACAAATGGTCTGCATGATAGAACGTACTTTATTTTTGTGAAACTGATACAATATTTTCTTTTAGGCTCCTGTGTTTCTGCTCTTGCTGAACTGTGTCTGGCAGTTGGTACAACAGTATCCTCCAGCATTTGAGTTCACAGAAACTTACTTGACTGTCTTGTCAGACAGCCTCTATGTGCCTATATTCAGCACTTTCTTCTTCAACTCACAACATCAAAAAGACACTACTACGGTAAGGGTTTGTTTTGTGTATGCAATGTGCTGGCTAACAAGTTTGTCTGATAGACAAGGAATATAAAAAAAAAATCAGTAGTAGGATATTTTTCCTTATTTAATTGAAGAATGATGCCTTGGAGGTGAGTCGGTTCAACTTTGCGTCTAGAGGGTCACGTTCAGTACTTCGGAGTGTGTGATGACAAGATGAAAATAACTCAGAAATCTGTAACTTCTAGTGTGGAGCTGTAGTTCCATGTTCATTACTCTCCAGTGAAAATTGAGCTCCTTAGCCTAAGCTGTCCTGCGTAAATTATCTACAAAATTCTCCTGTTACATACTCTGCTTTGTTCTAAAATCAGTGTTTTTTGGTTGTGGATTTATATTCAGTTAATGCTTTTCCCTAGCATAAGGAGGTGGAAGTAGGCAGTAAAGAGCCTAAGAAATTGAAGATCACTGTTTAGCATATAAAGTGTTGAGCATAAAATTTAAATTGGTATCACTGCGTGACTGCAGTGAAATACAGAGAGGTTTATTCCATAGTCCTGACATGCCCTCTGTGTTTGAGTTCATCTCCTGCCCAGCTTCCAGAATGTTTCTAAACTTCACCTTAATTTGGTCAGAAATCTTTTCTAACTGTCTTAATGCTTTGGCAGACTGGTGAAATCCTGAAGGCACAAAGCAGTCCTTTCAGATTTCTTACTGTGTGGGACTGGTCTGTGCAATTTGATCTCAAGGCCCAAGCTTTTCTGAACAACCCTCTTTATGCAGAGAAACCAAAACCAGAAAAAAGCCAACGGAAAACTGCACGATTCAAAGTAAGATTTTTTTTTTTTTTTTTTTTTTGCTTAACCTGTTCTTTCTATCATTTACGAATAAGAAAAGAAGTACAACAAAGTCATACTTCTAACATGCTTACATTAGTGTCAATTTTTAACTGACAAAATATATGTACAACTCAGACTCATCTAGGTCTTGAGTGCTGCTCGCATCTCTCAGCTTTTCAATCAATCTTCCATGGTTTCTGTGCACAGCACAGTTTTTCTTACTACTGCACTTGCATACAACTATTAACTTCTTCCTGGGACTTAATGTCCAGGTGAGTTGTGATGATTTTAAGTTATTTTATTGTTTTATTTCACTGAGTACTTAATTGAAGCGCATAACAGGCTTGTAATTGACTCCTTGATTTTTGCCCTGAGTATAATGGGAGTGTGTGCATGTATTTAAAAACAAACAAACGAACAAAACCCAGTGAAACCCAGGAACAAACAACATCTGTTAAGGATATGCAGTATTGAGTAGGTCACCTCATTACTAGCAAATAACATAAATTCAGAAGAAACAACTTGTTTGGGGTGGCTGTTCTGTAGTTTCTCTCTTGTCTAAAGTCTCTTCTGCACTAAAGCATTCTCAGGTGTGGCACCGTTATGGTATACAGCATAATATGCTTCTGTAAAGTGGCAAGTAATGAGGAAATACAGAATTAAAAACTTCTAAGTCAAATGCTCTTTGATTTATATGGCCATCTTAAATTAAACTTGGAAATCTGTAATGCTTGTATGAAGGGCATTTTCCTGTTGCAAGGAATGCTTTATTCAGTGTTACTTCACTGCTATAGTTGCAGGGAAAGTAGATGCAAATACAGAATGCTGTATGAGTTATTTGATGCATTAGCCATGAGGAGTAGCAGTTTCAGACACTGTAGCAAAGGCAAGGCTGTGTTTAAGTCACTTCATCGATTTTTTTTTTTTTAGGTGTTTTATGAACACAGTTTCAATGTTTTTCTTCTGCTGAAGATTTTTAAAGTCTCATCAATATTTATCTTTGTATATTTTTATTTTCTTTTTCCCCTTCAAGCATCAACGGCAGCTTTCTTTGCCACTGACACAAACAAAATCTTCCCCAAAGAGAGGATTTTTCAGGGAGGAAACAGATCATCTAATTAAAAACATTCTGGGTAAAAGAATTGGCAAGTTCATTAATTCTTCAGATGAACCTCCAAATAGCTTCAGGGAGTTTTATGATAGCTGGCATAGTAAGCCTGTTGATTATCATGGTCTTCTGTTGCCTCGCATCGATGGACCTGAAATCAAAGTCTGGGCTCAACGCTATTTACGATGGATTCCTGAAGCACAGCTTCATGGCGGTGGTACAATAGCCACAGCTGCCAAGATTTTGGACTTGATGGAGGAAGTGCAAAACTTGCAGGTGAAAATGGATGAAGAACATAGTCAAGCTGTTTCTGGAGACGTACATGGTGTTCCAACGCTGAGAAATTCTGCCCGTTTGTCGTCTTTGTTTCCTTTTGCTTTACTTCAGAGACAGTCTGTCAAACCAGCTTTACCCACTAGCACCTGGAAAGACTTGGAAGATGAGGATGACTTGGTCAAGAGAGATGATGAATTTGTTGATCTAAGTAGTGATATGTTATAAAGTGTATATACATTTAAGTATGTATGTGGTTAAGCTGAGTTTAAGATGTTTTGCTGTATCCTAATCTAAAGAACTCGAGTATCTACAGCCTGCTGAGTGGGTCTGTAGGGTAAAGGAAACTTGGCTGAGTATATTTTGAACTTCCATTTCACTCTGTCAGTATTTATTGCAGAAACACATTTTTAGTATAGGTGTAAAAGAAAAACAAGTGTAGCAGCACCACGTGGCTGCTTTATGCAAAAAAAAAAAAAAATTATGATTCAGAGGTAGAATACTAAATGCATATAGCAGCAGTTGTGAGGAATCTGCAGACTTGCTTAACATTTAACATTGTTCCTTTTGTGCTAAAAGCTAACAGGAACTATTAATAAATACATCTGCAGTTGTCCATCATGTGAAATAAAGAAGGCAAGGTGAAACTAAATGTGCTTTCAAACATAAGCTTTTACAGCTGAGAATAGAACTTGGGGATTTCTGTCTGATGTGGCATCAAATGAAGTCATGTGCTTGTCAGCCTCATCCTTTCTGACAGTGTTTATCATTGGCTTGCAGAACTTACCTTGTGTAGTGGTATAATAGCAGCTTGGTTTTTCTAAGGCTCTGCTTGCACTTAGCTTAAAGATCAGGTGCAAGAGCTAAACTAAACATTTCAAGACCTATTGTGTCTGCTGTCATACTCCCTTGCTGCCTTGGAAAATTAAGTCCCAAATGTTTGCTGTTGATTGTAGGAAACGACCTGACAGAGATTCTAGTTTATTATGGATATTCTTTTCCTCTCCTTTAGATGTGAAAATTTTTTTACTCTAATTTCTCTGCATATGCCAGTTGCCTTTGCGGCTTTCTGAAGCTTTGCACTGAGACCTCTACACAGAAGGGAAGGCAGTCTTGAATTTGCAGTCTGTTGCCACTTGACATGAGTTAGTGGTACAGATTATGAATGTGGCTTTCATACCCTACAAACATATGCATCCTGTTACTGGATGTTCTAACAGTACCTCAGTGAAAAAAGCCATAAAGAAAAGCCTGTTGATTTTTTGATCTACTGTGTGTATGTTTATATAAAAAGTATTTTTGCTGCAAATAACTGTCCTTTGTAAAGTTGAGTGCTATCTGACTGTCAAATCTATTTTGAGCCCTTAAATGGTAGAGTACCCCAAGAATAAATGCAAATCATAGTATCAGTTAATTTGAGATGGTGGATGTTGAATATTCTCTGTATGATTTAGAAATCCATGCTGGAAAATTTAAACAGTAAAACTAACACTTTAAAATTTGAGCAGCTCAATGTAATCAGGGTTATTAAACTAAGTTACAGATCAGTCACTTCACAGTGAATTGTACTTCATACGTGTAATAAAAGATCATCTGCAGCTCTTTAAAAATATTAATGTTAAAAGAAATGTATAAGTGGGGGGAGGGAGAGATCTTGCTGCAACTCTATGCCAAATTGAAGCTTTTCAACTGCTGATTGCCTTAATCTTAGTAGCCTGAATTTGTAGCAGTTTGTTTAAAAATATGCTAGTACTTTTCCTTTCTGCTTTGATACATATGTCGTTGCTGTTTGTACAGCTAGCGTTTATTGGAATGGGCTGCCCAGCACATGTCATTCTGACCTTAGTGTAGCTCAAGCGATCCATTTATCCAATGATTTCTATGTGTGTTTGAGCAATGCATTTTTGTAGAGAAGAAATATCCGTCATTCTAAGGTCATTTGGGTTCAGGGGGTTTTTAAACACTGTCATTAGAAAAAAAATCTATTACATGAAATTTTCTGTACTTTTGATCAAACTATTACTGTGGCTGAGTCCTAAAGATTACATATTTATATTACAGATGTTGGACATCTGATTTGTACATAAGTTATCAGAAATCTATATAGAGGAGAAGCATATATGTGGAATTGAACAGGAACACTTCTAATGTAGAGTAAATACCATTGTTGTTGGTTTTCTGCACTGCAGGATTGGAAACGTACTTAATATTTTCACTCAACTTCTGTTTATACCTCCAAGTTTTTACACTGAATGCGATCTAGAAATTGTATAGTTGGCTTAAAAAAATAAATGCAACTCTTTTTCCTCTTTAGTGGGCAGTGTGGAGAGTGTCAATAAAATATACTTTGTCATATTTATCTTGAAATGACAATGTATGTTTAAGCTCTGTTTTGCAAAATGACACTTTAAATTGTAGTGAACTTGACAATCGAAGTGACAAGGCTTGTTGAGTTGTACACAGGGTATTTGCAGACTTACGGAGTGGATGCTGTACAGTTTTGACCTGGCTATGCTGTAGGACGAGTGTATCAGTTCAGAAAAGATCAAAATTCAGTGCAGTGCCATAGGATGACTATGGTAAGCTACTGAACTGATCTAGAGCTTGTCTGCCGAATGGCATTTTTTGGGGATCTATTAAAATATTGCAATCTTAACCGTTTTGGGGATCTATTAAATTTTTTCATTCACAATGGTGTGCTTGTCTTTCATTGAGTTGTTTCCCCATTTCAAGGAGGAGCATTGTTCTTAGTGTGTTAGCACAGGAACTTCCTGAAATTACAGTGGCTGAGTATTCCTCAAACTGAACGTGTTCTGAGTCCAGGTCAGGTGCTGGTCATGGTAAACTATAGAGCACAAATGAAAAACATGTAATTTATTTTTTCCAGAGGTGACATATTACTAGTTTCTGCCCCGAAATCTAGCATGAGCACAAATCACTCAAAAATAATTTCCTAAAGAGAACATATAAAATTGCTGTGAGGTTTAAGAAGAATTTGCTGTTGGAACAGGCACAGCTGCAGGGTGCTGGGTTGCATTGTAACACAAGGTGTGCCACAGCCTCACCCACATCTCAGATCCCTGTGTGTACTTTGACCACTTGGCTTTGAGATGGCATTCACTGTAGTGAATGTGCTCAGCTATGCTGCATGCCTTGCTGGAATCCGAGTGCTTTATAAAGGTACTTACATCCGGCTCATCCTCCTGTTCTCTTCCTGCAATTAAAGCTTTTTCATTCCATGTTCAAAGCACGTAAGCATAACCATTTCAGGAGTTAGTATGACAGTCTCTGTAGTGCGTGTCTTGCCAATGGGTTATTTGTCACACAGAGGTTTCCTTTCTTCAAGTCTTGAGCTGGAAGCTTTGTATACAGTGCTTACTGCCTGATACTCATGTTTTGCATGAAACTTGGTTTATAAATTACCTGAGGTGTGTTTCTTCTTCTGTGACAAAGAAGAGGTGGAGTAATGAAATATTTTGAATCTTCAAAAGCATTTCATATTCAGAACTCCTTTGGCTCTTCCATGTTGTAGTTAGTGACTGAAAGGGGTGTAAGGTAAGATCCTTCTGATGGGGCCATGTTCTTTTCCTTTATTTATAGTAAAACTACCCTGTGAGAAATGCTTTTTGCCAGGCTTTGCAGAACAATGAACCTGGTGTATCCCAGAAGGCAGTGAGCACAAAAGATGAACACAGCTGCTGTTTGAGTTTGAGAAATAGCTGTTTCAAAACAAGCAGTATTTCCCCTATTGCTTTGCCTGGCTGCTTGAAACAAGGTCATTATGTTTACCTAGGAAAGCATTTGATAAATAGCTTTGTAAAAAGCAGAACCGTGGAAAGTGCTTTCCCACAGTGATGACTTGTCCGGCTGTGCTGCTGTTCCTTGAAATTCCCCATCCCTTCTGGCATGTCCCAGCCCTGCTCACACCATGACACCTTCGATCTCAGCTCTCTTCATCTCCTCTGTTCTGAAGTGAGATGCAGTGTTCGCAGTTAGTCTGTCATTGCTAGTAACTTGCTGAAAAGCCAACTTCAGTAACCCTGTTCCAGGGTGACTGAATAAATGGGCTTGTGGTGGCTTGGCCAGGCCAGGTGGTCTGCAGCCTGCTTCTTAGTATCTAGTAACTTGAAATCTATTTCTGCTAAGCATGATCAGAACTACCAGCTGATTGCCAAAGCTCTGGTACAGATAGGTGGAGAGGAAGTGTGAGCAGTCCTGTGGTCACTAGGGAGAAAGAGTGAGAAACCCCATGCATGCGGTGTTCATACAAAAATGAATGCAACGCTCAGATAGGAAAGTCTGCTCATTTACAGTCAGATCAAATATCACGTGTTATGCCACAAAATTTTTATTTGTCTTGGTTAATGTCTGTTTCTGTGTTCTGAAATACTTCTTTCATTTTATTGTAGGAGCCCAAATTCAGTCTTGGGAGCCTTTTGATTTTCCTGGGAATCAGATGGCATTTTTATGACTTCTGAAAGACACTTAAAATCCTTGTTAATAGTATTCCCATTCTGGAAAGAAAAAAAAAAAAAAAAGAAAAGAAAAGAAAAAAATCAGTAACAGTTAACCCAGCTAGAATTGATGTACAGTTTTGCTAATTAAGTGTAAATCTTCACATATTTGTAAACAGTGCCAAGCCTGTGGGCTGGTAGCTTGCTCAGTTTTAGCGAGTAGGATTCACTTCTTCTTTCTGTTTCTACAAACATTGTTTTATAGAATGTTTATGGACGTGATGACAGATAAAAAGACTTTATATGGAGAGCTCATTTCTTGCATCACCACAAAAACATGAAGCACAGCTTTCACCGTGACCTCGATGTACAAAACAGAATTCCTCTTACCAAGTTCCTCATACACAGATAAATACTATCTGTTTCTAACAAAGTCACTTCCTCCACTTCATATTTTCCCAGCTCAAGCTTTCTACTGTGAGTTCACTCTTAAACAACTCTTTCTTGACACGCTCTCGTGAAAGCTGTTCGATGAAGTTTGAAAAAGATTGAGTTTACACATGCTGTGGTTTTTCCTTCTGCATTCTGAGATGGTAAGAACATGTGAAAGCCAGGTAAGGGAGTGCTGCAGATGTCCTAACTCATGACAATTAATGTGCAGGTTTTCAGATTGCAAGATCCCTCACTTCTGTGTCAGTATGGAGCATGGCAGCTCTGGTAGTTGTCCTGTAATTAAGAGTAAATATTTAGAATAAATAAAATCCTGTTGTGTGTTATTTTTCCTAGATGGAAACTGCATAAAGAAAACACAGGCTGATAATCCCAAACTATGTTTTCTAATGCAACATGGCTTCTGGAAACTTTCAGTACTTTGCAGGGTTGATGTCTGCCTCGAGGAATCC
This sequence comes from Tetrao urogallus, assembly GCF_951394365.1. Classification (NCBI taxonomy): domain Eukaryota; kingdom Metazoa; phylum Chordata; class Aves; order Galliformes; family Phasianidae; genus Tetrao; species Tetrao urogallus. The sequence goes on from NC_136816.1 coordinate 65,559,005, forward strand.
TGAGTGCCTGACTGCCTGGGTTTGGGTTGCATCTGATGTGGGGCATCTGCTGCTTGAGGGACTCCTGCTGAGCGCTACCCAGCAGTGTGCTCCTGCTGCCCAGCTGTTAGTTTGGCTGCCACATGATTGTATAGAAATAAATATTTTGCTGTTGTAGATTAGTTTTCTATTACATCAGCTTGCTGATGTATCACACCATGGTTGTGCAAGGGAAACATCTATGGCAGATTGCTTGAGGGTGACTTTCTCAACAGGGAACTGCCAATTACAGCAGGAGGGGAAGGTGGAATCACAACTGCAGTAGAGATGGCTCTGGAGCTGCTATGTTGTTGAAAAAGAGAAACTTTGGGAACCAGACCTAACATGTATTTATTTGAAAGGTCATAAATGGCACACATAGCTGTTTAACTCTTCTGAGAAGAAAACACAGGAAGCACAAAACCACTACCGAAAGCAGACAAAATAAGCCACCAACCAAACAAAAGAAGCTTTGGTTTTGGGTTGCCTTAAAAAGCCTTCCAGGGTGATCAGATCTGCATTGGATCTGAGCTGGTTGTTACAGGAAGAAGCTACGGTAGGCAGAATAAGCCAGCCTGATCCACAGTCATCAGGCACATTCCTCAGGCTGTGCTTTGGTTTGGACTTGGGCATGTTTTAAATATCATCATTCTGTCTGGGTTGTGACTTAGCAGTGATTGTGGCTGCTGAAAAGCAAAAATCATGTTTTGACTTGTAGTGTGAAAACAATCATCACTCTGAAAGTGACTTTGGATTCCTGATGCATTTCTGCTTTTCTCATTTAAGCTTCTTGTTATACATAACTGAGGGGTTACTCTTCGTTTTCAGCATATTTTACTCACTCACATCTCGTTTCTTGTTAGTTTTAATGTGTTTGATGTGCTTTGTCCATATGCAGCCCATTGTCCATCCCAGGGGCAGCATGCAAGTCTCTCCCTTCTGACCAAGACCCTAATTTTCCAAGGCTATTCACCCACCCAGTGCTTTTCCACAGGTAGTGGCCCATTTTTGTTATTCAAATTGCAGTTGAATAGCTATCTAGCAGAGATGATGATAAAAAGGGCTAGTTACTGAAATGAAATGAAGTGAAATGAAATGAAGTACATTAATAGTAAAATCATTATTCAATGTATCGGTATTAAATAGAAGCTCCATGAATACACAAAGCCTCTGCAGGTAACAGTGGATGCTAGAAAGAGCTGAAATATAATTACCAGGGACCTGGACTCAGGCAACAGGAAATGATCGAACATAAATGATTCTTCATAATCTTTGTACCTTATTAAAGCATTAGTAGCCCTATTGGTGCTGGCTGCTAACATTATTATTCCGTCTAGACTGGCAGACATCCTTTCCCTTTTGAAGCCAGCGAGGACTTCCCTCACAAAGCAAATGATTCTCCAGCTGAAACACATTGATGTCTTTATCAGAATAACATTGTGTACAGCTGCTCTTGCCATCAAGAAATTTACTTTATATTCTTAGAATCTAAGTGTGGTTTTGGTTGGAAGAGGCCTCAAAAATCACTTATTTCCATCCTCTTGCAATGGGCTAGTTGCCAGCTCAGGCTGCACAGGGCCCTATCCAACACAGTTGTGAACACCTCCAGGGCTGGGGCACCACAGCTTTCTGGGCAGCAGTGCCAGTGCCTCACCATCACCACCCTTCAGTCAAAAGTTTTCCCCAACATTTAATCTAAATCTCCCCTTTTTTAGTTTAAAACTGTTCCCCTTTGTTCTGTCACTATCAGGACATGTAAAAAGTTGTTTCTCTCCTCTTTATAAGCTCCCTTTAAGTACTGGAAGCCCGCAATGAGGTGTCCCCTGAGCCTTCTCCAGGATGAACAAGCCCAGCTCCTTCAACCTGTCTTTGTAGGAGAGGCGCTTCAGCGCTCCAAGCTTCTGTTGTGACTCCAAGTCCTTCTCCACAGGACTGCTCTCAAGCTCTTCTCCCAGTCTGTAAACATACCTGGGATTTCCCTGGCTTAAGCACAACACCTTGCGCTTGGCTTTGTTTAACCTCATTAGGCCCCAGGACAGATCCCTGGGGAACACCACTTGTGACCAGCCTCTACGTTCATGGGACATAGAGCCTCTGAACATATCCCTCTGGATGCAGCCATCCAACCAATTCTTGATCCTGCAAATATTCCACCTTTCCAATGTCTCCAATTCAGAGACAAGGATGTGGTGCAGGACCGTGTCAAAGACTTTGCGCAGTCTAGGTAGATGACATCAGTTGCCTGCCCTTTATCTACAAATGCCACCACTCCATCACTGAACCAGATGCGTCAGGCACAATCTGCCCTTGGTAAAGCCAAGTTGGCTGTTTCAGATCACCTGTTTGTCCCTCACGTGCCATTGTTTCTGTGTGAGAACTGGAGTTTAAAGAGTAAACTTAATCACAGGGCTGACCAGCAATTCTTTAATAGAGCTGAACTCTTTTAAGTGAGGAAGTAATATTACCTCTTCTTTCAATGCAGGGGATAAGAGGCTCTGGAGGGATTAAAAACTTTTAACAGCATTTGCTCAGCTGGGGTGGCTATGGAAAGCTTTTTTGGATGGATTCAGTCCCTAGTGAAATTTTCTTAAGATGTGGCTGAATGCTAAAGTACAGAAAATGTATTTAATTCATCTGTCTTAGCTTTTGTTCAATTTGCATATCTGTTGACTCGCCGGTTGGTGCTACACTGACAACTAGACTGGCAGCAGGATCTTTTCCAGATAAAACCATAGAATCACAGGATCATGAAGGTTGGAAAAGACCTGTAAGACCATCTAGTCCAAACACTGACTCATCCCCACCACTCCCACTAACCATACTCCTCAGTGACTCATCTCGTTTCTTGAACACCTCTGGTGATGGTGACTACACCAGCTCCATGGGCAGCCTGTGCCAATGCCTCACCACTTCTTTGGAGAAGGAAGTTTTCTTAATATCCAACCTGAACCTCTCTTGGTGCAGGCTAAATCTGTTACTTCTCATCTTAAATCACACACTGATGCTGATTTCCTATCTCTCCTGGATGTCTGCTTGGGTCAGCTTTAGGGAGGTTTGCTTTGCGTTAATAAGCAAGTAATCTCCACCTGGTCATCACCAAACCCTCAGTGCTGAGCTATGGAAACACATCTGTGTTGAGGTAGGCAATTGCAGCATAAGTGCACATGGGCAGCTTTGGTGTGTCAGGTCAGACTTTGAGGTGTATGTGATAGCAGTGAAGAGCACAGGATGTATCGCTCTCTGCAGAGCTGGTGGGAGAAGCCTCACAGAAGGGCTTTGAGGTCAGGGTTCTGGCTGACGGAGCTATGTTTAAAGAAGCTGTCTCCAGCTGTTTGATTTAAGCCATGCTCAAAGAAGCAGGGCTGTGTATTTTTGTAAATAAGCCAAATGGTATAAAAGGTGCTTTATTCCTAACTGGAGTAATCTGTAGGACTCTATAAGCTGGCCAGCTGCCCAGATCAAGAAAGATCTCTTCCTGCAAAAGGAAAGTTGGCAGATGGAGCATAATCAGGAATTTATATATATATATATATATATGTATATATATATATATAAAATTTTTGTCAGATGTGCTGAAGAGACATAGTAAAAACTTTGAAGTTTTTATCCATGTATTTTCAAAACTGAACATGGTTTGTGTGTGACAGTATATTTTCAGAATGCACTTGGAAACAGTGGTAAAAAAGGCATTTTCTTACTGCAACAGTTGTGGTCCTCCCTCATTTCCATGCCCTATTTATTGATGTTAGCATCAAAACTAAGTCCCTGCTACTGTCAGCACTCCAGGGAAGGGAGGAGAGCTCAGAGTACACCTTAGTAAAAGGCATTTGCTGAGGTGTGCGGTTCAACTGCAATCGCGTACCCACAGCAATGTGTCTGTATCACATTTCAGATATAGCTCCTGTCAGAAAACAGGATGCTAGAGATGCTTTAGCACTTTGTATTAACCCTGGTTTTACGTGTACCATTGAACACATGTTCAAAGATGATGTCCATATCTGAGGGCATGTCATGTTCTGTGCAGATGCAAACTGTGCTTTTATTTTGGCCACAGGACATTCATCACCAATGGTGAAGTGCCAGCTTGGTTCTCCAGCTCCACGTTGAGTTTGCAGTTTGGAAAGTTCAGGAAAACAGAGCCCATTTGAAGCAAAAAAAGAGAGCCTCCTAAAGTTCTCTTTTAGAGCCAGTCTTCAGAGTGGGACCATGCATCCAGGATTGGGAGTGCTTTCAGCACTTTGGGGTACGCCTAGAGCTGCTCACCCACTCTGAGCTGAGAGCCATTTCCTTGAGGGATGGCAGCCACAGGAGCAGTCAGCAAAGGCTAAAATGTATTCTTCTTGTGTGTTTGTTCTGCAGGAACACAAGGGTTGCATTTGCTGTTGTGTGATGCAGAATATGAACAGTGAGGGTAATTTTGGTCTTGGGGGATTTTTAAAGGTTGTTTTAATTTCTCTCTGAAGGACTTACTGTGCAGTAAATAGCTGTTAAATCATTACTTTATCCTTTGGCAGACAGAATTAAGCAACTGCCTAAGAAAACATTCGTGAAAACATTTAGTAAGAAAAGATCATACATGCCAAAGTAGGACACCTTGACCGGGATGGCTGATTCATCAATTCGACATATTCTGCGTTAAATATGGAAAGCTCATATGTCATCTCTCAGCAAGAGCAAAAAGAAATGTATTTTATCTTTGGAAGATGACTTACAAATCAGATGGGATCTCAGCTAAATCTCTATGCAGGTGAAATACCAATGTGCAGCATGTCTCATTCTCTGTACAGCCATGTAGATGCACTGGTGCTGTTGAGAGGACCCTGGCCACAACCTCACACTGCTGGATGTATTTCTTTTTCTAGTCATCAGCTGGGTTTCTCCACTGAATATGTGTTTCTAACCTTCATTGAAAATTGTGAATGGTGATAATTTAGATGCTTATTTCTTTTTCTCTCTCCTCCCCATGGAAGTCACTGGAGTCTTAAAGGTCTGTCTGATCCTGACTTCAGTGACCCGTGGGAGCGTGAGAGCCAGCCTAAGGCTCGGCAGCCAACAGACTCAAATGGGAGCATTCACTAAACAAGCAAGGGAAGCACTTTTACACAATCCTTCTAGGTGTCCCTAAAAACTGGATTAAATCATTAAGAATAAATCAAACACCACTCTCATCTTTCCAGATATATCAGTTATTTCTGGTGCTGTTTCAGCTCTGTTCATCTCCAAGAACGAAGCCCCAAATCCTCTCTCCTTTTTCCCAATCTAGTTCTCAGTTGGAAAAAAATATAAAAATCCACTCGAAGGCAGAAGCGTGAGCAGGAAACACAAGGCGTTACATAATTGCTTTGCCATCCAGGCTCCTGATTACTCAGTCAAGCTTCTTCTCTGTTTGAATCCATGGTGATTGCTAAAAATACAAATATTTTAAAAATGGAGACATTGTTATCACACTCTCTAAAGACTCATGCTTGAATATTATACATCATCTTATTTAGCCATGTGCAGGTTGTCTTGTGCCCAGTGCTGCACAAGCGCACAGCAGAAGTTCTTATGCATCTGCTGCTCTTCAATCAATATTATGCAGGTAGCAGCACAATAGAGTTGTCTCTGTCCCACCATTTTGAATGATTACTTTAGTTTAAGCTAAAGATGTGGTCTGTAGAGTTGATTTCATTCAAAAATTTCTTGCAAATCCCTTATGAAGAGATTTGTAGAGACAGCAGCTTTTTAGCATCAAATATATTAATCAGGGTTTGCACTGATGGTAAAGCGTTAGCTGGTGAGAAGCTCTTTTTAAAAGCCATTGCACAGAAATGATCCAGTGAAAATGTTATGACACTGAAGATAGATGGTGTTGCACAGACATAGTCCAGTGCAGGATTTACCCAAAGAAAATCAATCCACATTTGGCTCGCATTAACCCTGTGGGAAAACATTTGCAGGTGATTTTCTCAGCCTTCTCCTTCACAGTCGATGGAGGCACTTCAAATTCAGGTCAAAATGGAAAAAGCTGTCAGTGCCTGGCGGTGTGCTGTGCTGCTGCACTCCTCCCCTCAGTGCAGATCAAGCACATCCACAGCGAGAAGGTGCGATAGAGTGCTCCATAATGCTTGACTAGCAGGAGACTTTGTTTGTCTGTGTTTTCAGTCAACTTTCAGCATAACAAATCGAGCTAATCAGATGCGCTTCCACTCTGTTTTGAGTCCTGAATGAGTCAGGGAGAAGCATAACCCAGAGATGTCTGCATCTTCCACCAATGAACGCCTATCGCATGCTTTGGTAGATGGCATTACTGGAAGTACTATCACTGGTGCTACTTCAAAACCCTCTGTGTGCTGTGATCACAGCCTGGCTGCTGTCAGGAGTGAAACCATGCTGCACAAAGCAGGTGTGGAACAGACCGTGTGATATGCTTGGCTGAGCCCTCAGGAACAGCCCAACTCCCTTCCTCTCCTTCACCTCTCTGCACAGAGGTTTTTAAATTACAACTCCATGGAAACATTTTCTGTGCACCATCTGGCTTTATGTATTTTTCAACGAGTTGATAAGTATTTACACACCCTAGAGAGAACAGATAGTTACTGATTTGTTACATGGGAAGGGAAACAAAGCTTTTTCAAAACTGATTTTATATACAAGCCATTGGATTAAGTGCTTTAAATTTTGCCAGGATCCCAATGACCATTGTGGTGTTGGTTTCACAAAATTTCCACCCCATTTTTCTCACTGAACTTGCTAAGATAGCTACACATTTTTCCTAGTGATAATGGTTGGATTGAATCACTGTGTAGAAATGAAAACACATATTCCGTACAAACTGCACTTTAACTGATGCTTTGTCTTCATTATTTCAGTACTATAATTGCAGTATTAAAATAATGAGTACAGATTCTTGCTACTGAGCAGCACTGCTCACACACAGGGAGAAGATGCCGTTAAAATGCAAAGATTTCAGGAACTAGCAATCGTCTGAACTCCACAGGTGAGGAGAAAATGAGAGGACCTAGAAATACATGAAACGAAGGAGACCTTTTGGGAAAGTGAACGCCTTTCTGTGTCTGCCTTTGGTCTCCCAAAAACGTCTGTCAGTCAGCCTGCAAGAAAAAAGACTATTGGTTTTGTTTTTAAAAATATTAAAGGCATTACTAAATTTTTAATTCAAAGCACTGTGAATCTAAGATGAATCATTTTACTGACTTAGTGGCTACACCAGATTTTATATGAGCTAGGTATTAATGCCTGGCACTATGCCACTGGATGTAATTTGTGAGTTCATCATAACCCGATCCAGTCTATGTCAAATACGGAGTAATTCTTCATATTTTTGAGACAATATCATTCCTAAATCTGCCAAGGAAGAGAATTAAAGAGAAGTTTATTTGAAAAGATATACTGCCAAATTTCAGCTTTGTGAAGTGGTAGTTTAAATGATATCTGACTACTGAGTGCCAATTGCTGTCAGAGCATGGGTTTGTTGTATGGACAAAAAGAAATGTAACACTTGGAGCTTCTTACTTAGCAAAATTTGCTGCTATGCTACTAGTGTTGGGAAGTTCATTGATAAAACCAAGAAGAAAATGCCAGTTGGTCTGCAATGGCTAGTGAAGGTTTTATTTGGTACCAGGACAACAGTACAAGTGAAACAGGTACAGCTGAAACTGCAAGAGAGAAAACACTACAGAGCAGTGTGCAGCCACTGCATTCTAAACATGTTCTTTACAGACTTTTGGCCATAGACTCTAGTTTCTTCCCACCTCAAATGCCACATGTTGGTCTGCTCACTTCTCTTGCAAGTCAAGTCAAAATCGCTGGCTCCCTCTCCTGTTGTCCTTCTATGCCTTTGTTCCTACTGCAGGTCAAAATCTTGCTGTCGGAGATCAGCAATAATACTGGATAGAACAAACCTCAAGATATTTTGTTCTTTCAAACTGCTTTTGATTATTAATGCTCACTGCAGAATTTACTTAAACACATATCTGTAATCAGTACAGTTTTAAGGATGGTTTGGCTTTAGGAAATCCCTGTGTTCCTTTGTTCCTGGCCACTGGTTTCCATGTTGTAAGAGAGTGTAGAGCTCCTTCAGTCATGATATGGTGCCAATTTGTGCAGCTTCCTAATCACCAGATTCCAGAAATGATTAATGGTTAATACCATTTGTGTGTGTCACAGCAGATCCTTTCAGTGATTCCAGCAGCATCTCCACATGACACCAGTTACAATGGGTGGAGAGGCAGACCTTCATTGTAAGGGAATGGAAGACATGGATAGGAATGTGAACGAGCTCCACTGGCAAAACACTGATGGGGAAGCAATACTAGGGTGAGCAGCCTTCTAGATGCTGCTTCTGTTAGAAAATAACTTCTGTATTCTTGACATTAACCTCAAAATGTGCACAAGTTATTAACCTGATTGTCCTTCAAAAGAAAAATCAGCCCAGCAGTATCTTGCTATTATAACAGTGGAACCTACATTTACCTACAAAGCCCAGAGTTTTGGAGCATATCATGGTTTAGAACTTCCAGTACTGATTAACTACATGCCAAGCTCGGGACATTTAAGCTAGAACACATTTGTCAAGAATGAATAGCAGTTGACCTCCTGCTTGTTAAATATTGTTACTCTTTGTTTTACCTGCTATCCCAAGACATTTGCACTTGGTTTGTTAATTGTCTTTTCTGCTGATATCAGAATAAGCCCTACTCCCACTGCAAAGTGAATCATGGGAACTGCAATCAGTGCAACACAAAGCAAGTCTAAGATTCATGCTTTGCTATTTTCCCTTTTATTTCTGCTACCCAAAGGGCTGGCAGCAGTTCAGAAAATCCAAGTGCTTTTGAAGTCTCCTATACCTGGCTAGGATAACTTCAGCTCATCAGCAGCTGTTAAGAGAAATTCTGCCAAGATATTGGCTTAGGAACAAACGGGGATGTGCTATGAGTTTACTGCAAGCCAAACAGAAACTATTTATAGATGAGAGCCCCTGCATTTGCATTATTTCTTCTTAACAGAACAATTAAAAAATGTAGCCTTTCAGCTCTGCGGCCAGGTGCCTCTGGAGTTGGGACGTGCCAGGTGACAGCCCATATGATGGGATGCACACATTACACAAGGGCTAGGGATACAGCCTCCTGGGCTCCTGACACCACCACACTGGACTCATCAGTATTTTTGAAATATGTTCTGGTACAGATTGCAGAGAAGGTTGTTATGTGGCACACTGGGATCTGCCAGGTGAAGAAGATCCAACAAGCTGCGTGGTCCTCCTCTGAAACAGCAGTTCTTGGTACTATTCGGGGCTTTAACACTAGTGAAATTGGATGCTGAAATGTGTCTTGTTTGCCCTCCTTTGGTTTTGCCTATTGGCAGTGATCTGGTATAGAAAAACCAAAGAAACAATAAAAGACTGGATCAAAATTCGATTATAAGCATTGATTCATACTGAGCTTATTAGTTCAGTTCAATGATAAGGAATTGGAATTGAAATTAATAACAAAAATATATTTCTTTGAAGTTACACCATTAAATTCATGCAAACATCTGAGCATGTAAAGGCAGAAAAGTGACTCTGTCAAACATGATTTCATAGTATGTCTCACTCTAACAGACATGAAACTGACCAACAAACTTTAACACCCTTATTGACCTACAAGTTATACTCATTTGGTCACTTTTGTAATACGAAACGGAAAAGCTGGCAATGAGCAACATGGTCAGCAACTGCTTTTAAAATCAATTTTCACAAAACTGAAAAGCAAAACAAAGACCAACGACGAGTCCTTTGTGGCTGCCCAGAACAGGACTCAAAAAATAATGACAAAAGAAATGACGTGAATAACCAGGAGCTGTTAACGAGCCTTCCATCGGTTAACGTCTAAAATGGAATTAGGGGAGAAAAGAACGTAGTTAAACAGCGGTAGCAAAATGGAAATGATCTTAACAGCCCCAACAGCGCACTGCGTCCACGCGGGAGGAGAGGACGGCGCTGCTTTGTTGCAACGACTGCAAGCCCGTCACCCTGATCGCAGCGCTGAGCAAACAGCCGCAGCTTATGGAGGAGCGAATTAACAGAGATTTCACTATTCAGCGAAGGCATTTCCGCAGAACAGGTCTTGTGGCGATACCGAGGCACCTTTTATTTACGCAAACGCCCGCTGGACGCAACTTGCTATAGCCCAAAGCCGGAAAGGCCGCCAAAGCCGCGACGCGGGCTCCAGCTGCGCTCAGCTCCGCCGCCGGCCGGCCGCTCCCCGCCCCGCTGATGGCGGCGCTCCTCGGGGCGGATCGCAGCGCAGCACAGCGCCCCTCCCGCCCCCGCCGCCGTCGTCTCCTCCCGTCCCCCCGGGGCTCCTCCCGCCCGCGGCCTTTTCCGGCGCCCCCCCCTCCCGCCGCTGCCACATCCTCCGCTGACATCAGCCCGCGCCGCCATATTGCACGCGAAGCCGCCTCCGCCAGCTCGGCCCCCGCTGCCTCCGCCTCCGCGGCCCGGCCCCACTCCCCATGACCGCCCCCGGCCGGCCGCAGCCGCGGTGCGGGTAGGGCCGAGTGGGAGCGGCTCCCGCTACTCCGTCTCCGCGCTCCCGAGTTGTCGCCGAGTCCCCCGCCGCCGCCTCCTTCTTCTTCTCCTCCTCCTCTTCCTCCTCCTCCCCACCCCCCAAGCCTCCCAAACCCCCAGCCCGGCCTCTGCCCTCCCGCCGCCCGCAGCCATGACGTCCCTCACGCAGCGCAGCTCCGGCCTGGTGCAGCGCCGCACCGAGGCGTCCCGCAGCGCCGCCGCCGACAAGGAGAGGGGGGCCGGGGGCGGCCCGGAGGACGAAGGCCGTCGGGAAGAGCCGGGAGACGACGAGAAGGGAGACTCCAAGGAAACGCGGCTGACCCTGATGGAGGAGGTGCTGCTCCTGGGCCTCAAGGACCGCGAGGTGCGGACCGTGCGGGGGGGTCCGGGGAGAGGGGACGCCGGTGACGGGAAGCGTGTGTGGGGGAGGGGGGATCTGCCGTGTGTTGGCTGGGCCGGGGCGCGGGTGGGTCGGGGGAGGCTCTGGAGGCCAGGGTTGGGGTGCCTGCAGGTGGGACGTGGCTGCCGTGAGGCCCGGGCAGCCTTGCGGTGGCTGTGCTACTGCTGCTCGCCCGCCGCTGGGACGTGGGAGTCTGGGCTGTGTAACGCCTTGTGCCCGCAGGGCTTCGGGACGCTCGGCAGCCCTTTCTGAAAACGCTTCTGAGGCTAATGCGTGCGAAAAAGGCCGGAAAGTTGATGGAGACAGACACGATAAAAGCGGGCCTCGAATCCTAAGCGGGTCAAAATGAGGAAATAGGTTTTTATGTAACTCCGTGTTTCACTGAGTTTATGATACGCTTGTTTGTCGTGGTTGTGTGAACAGCAAAGCGTATTTCTATGGATGTGGTGGTCAGCTTCGTACTGACTTATCATTATGAAGTGATAATCAATACAAAGGACGTGCACACTGTGCAAAGCTTTATCAGGGAAAACAGTTTGATATGCTGTGTGGTGAAGCACACCTTTGTTGTGATGCCTTTGTTTTAGTTACTAGCTGTCATGTGTGCTTAATTAAGTGACCTGCTTAATTCTCTGTTGGTGTTGCAAGTAAACTAAAGAAGACTGATTTAGGTGGAAGTATCATGAAGCCGTTCACAAGCAGAAAATAACAGGAGGAAACTGCCAAGCAGTGTGTTCCTTGGCAGTGGGTTGCATCTGGAATAACTTGACTGGTTGATGTTGTGTAGATTAGGAAGTAGTTTTCCTAAATAATGGTAATTTTGTTGTTGGGGTTCTGTCTGTGTATATATCTGTTGCAATAACATGCTTTCTTTCTCTCTCAGTCCACGTACTTCAGTCCACGTTCTTCTAATCCCATTTTTCCCAGACGGACCTTGCCATGGCATCACAGTAAAGTCAGCAGATAATCACAGAGATGTGTGCTTCTTCCTACTGATCCTGAAGATGTGCCTATGTGTGTTGCTCTTCTAACTCGCCTGAATAGTTGCAGGGAAGAGTTGGGCTTGCTGAGTCAAGTCAGGATAGGAGGACTTGCTCTGAGAAAGATGGGTTAGACTAGGTGAATTTCCAGCCCTTTTTTTCCTCATATGTGTGGTAAATCTGCTGAATTCGTGGGTTCTGGGCTGTAAAGATTTCAAACTAGGGAGCATTCTGTCTGCTTAGAAAGAATATACAGCAGGAGTGTTTCCTTGTGTATCAGAAGTTAGTAATTCATACTGGGCCTAAAAAATGCAGCTTTGCACTGCTAAATCATCTGACTTTTAGTATAAGTGGTGATGGTGCATGCTACAGGTAATGCGGTATTTCTGTGTACAAAAAAGGGTATTGATTGCAGTGGCATGGGTATTCGTGACTCCCTTGAGATTTTGCAGTTGAAACGTCAGACAGGAAGAATGATGAGAATGATAATGTCATCTGTAGGGTGGGGGGCTTATGTGCATCAACTGGCACGCAGTTTCTGAGGCTGGTTAGGCACGAATCACTAGAGCCTGTGTTTTACTTCTGTGTCTGTTTGTACCTCTGTCTTTTATAGAAGTAAAGCTCTTTATCTTCAGGGTTTTTTAAATTTAAAACTAGATAAATTTTTGAAGATTTGGGGTTTTCTGTTGTTCTAGTGAGCAAAACAAATTTATTTTATGCAGTTGGGAATGCTTTTTATGAAGTTTTTACTTCCAGTAGAATTGATCCCCGTTGACATTTGTTTGAGGCTTTCTCATGACAGCAAGTGGAGAAAAGTAACAAAAGGTCTATAAAGAACAACTGTGAAACTGCACAAAGTGTAAGAGACAGGCAAAAGCAGGTATGTGAGCTTTAATCTCAACTAAAAGCCAGTGAATCTGCAGTTGTCAATGTTCTTGTTTGACTGTATGCTGAATTACTTCATTGTGTTGGAATAGAATAAAAGTTACAAGACTGTACTTTGGTAAGAATGCATTTCCCTAAAAACAGTTACTTCACAAAAGTCACCGCTAACTGCATTGATAACTTAGCTTTGACAGTTTAGGAGTTAATTTTTTTTAAACATTAAACAGTAGTGAATTATGGCATAACATGTAAATTTTATCAGGAATGCCTCGCGTGCCAGTGGACACTGTTTATAACTTCTTTGTATAGGTAGAAGAGCCTTTGCTCTTTGGAGAGCTTTACAGGAAGATTCAGACAGTGATGGACAGGTGCATTCAGTGTTTCTAGGAGATGGCAAGGTATTTGTGAGAATCCTCCTTTCGTGGCAGCACAAGGCCTTCAGCAGCCATCACAGAGCTTGAGTTGTTGCCTGGTTGTCTCCGCACTGTTGGTTCAGCCATGAGCACATCCTGCTGCCCTAACAAACGCAGAGCACCTCATTCTTAATGCTTGAACACAATTAACAGCCTTTACACATGCTTCCTGGGCATTGTCTTTTTAATTTTTTTTTTCTTTTCTGGTAAGTTTGATCTTATTAAAATGTGATTTATGTACATGGGCTGATTGTTCTTTTTTTTTTTTTTTTTTTTCCACTGATGGTTCCTTTTCTGTATCTCCTATGTATTCATAACTATTTCTGTATTCCAAGGTTGAGACAGGTTGCAAGGGGTGTGTGCTGATATACGCACATGCTTGCATAAGGTGTCAAATGCTGTGTCCTTGGAGGAACAGATAATTCAGTGGAACAGAATGCATTACTGCAGTTCTAGAGGGAACATCCTTCAATAAATACATGGAATCCCTCTGGAAATGAGGCTACAAAGGGGAGTCTTGTTCATCCATCTAGAGCAGAGTAGTAGCCTGTTGCTACAGGAATAAAAAATACTGAAATAAAATACTTTGCTGTGTGAAGTTAAAAATAGTATTGTGGTAGGATAGGTCAAAGCTGCGGTGAAAGGGAGATTGTTATATGGAACTTCTGAAGCATCTGAGGTCGTCAGTGCCGAAAGAATCGAGTGGTAAACACTAACTGCTTATTTGTAAATGACAGCGAAAGGGCTAGTGCAGGCCAGCGGGCTCTTCACCAGTGGCTCTTCCAGATACTGTCCAGCTCTGTCCCATAGGAAGCTGGAAGGCTACAGAGTGCTCAGTAGCCATCCCTCTCTAAGTTTTTTTTTTTTTTCTGTATGTAGGTTTTGTTTTGTCTTTTCCTTTTTTTCTTTTTGGACGTCTCTCTTGATAGTGGTTGGGAATCTGTTGAAATGCAGTGGTGCTTACAGCTGTTATATGTATCCTATGTCACAGCTAGATGAGTCAAAGCAGCTACAGAGGTTTATAGTTTAGATAATAATGCTAATAAGGTAAAACTCGTATTTGATCTGTAGCTAGTCTGTTGTTTGCTGAAAGAAAGCTCATGTGAAGTATGCTGAAATAAGTCGTACTACTGCCTGCTCCAACAGGGAATGTTTCTGGCTCTATTATTTGTTCCTTTGGTGAAGCCTAAGATGTTATTTGTGAGAGTGAAGCAATATTCAGTCACTTAATTAGGTGCAGAAATTCTTTGGAATCTTTGCTCATGCTGGGCCTTTGGAAGCCTCTTTTATGGGTGAAGTTTCAGTATTAACAGTAGAGTTACAGTGTAGCTTTTTGCCAAAATAACGTGAAGGCTTCTATGTTAAATTTTCATTCTATTGAAATAAATTATTTGGGAGTTGGTTTACCTATTTCAAGTGTGTTGTTTGATGCTGATCAGGTTAGTGCTGTAATGTTGTTTATCCTTAAAGAAAAATCTGAGCAGTTATATTTATTAGTGAAATTCCTGCTAATCCTAAAGAGTTTTTAATGAAAAGTGGGGAAAAAAAATTACAACTTTTGAAATGGAGTGGTGTTTTGTCCAGTCTTAAATTTTGATTTTGTGATGATGCAGAAGGTTGTGGGGTTGATAATTTGTAGGCAAAGAAAAAAATACTGGTTTTGAAAAGCTTTGTTGTAACCTTCTTAGTTCTGCTTAAAAGAAAACCATATCGATGGTATAACAATGGAGGGGGTAATGTCTGTGATTAAGTCATTCCTTTCGTAGTTCTCTGCCTTTCTGCCTTTCTTTCACCTCCCAACACAAGGTCTGAGCTGGCAGAACATGAGAGGTGCAAGCTGAGGAGCACACGAATTCTGAGATGCAGTGAAGTGCCCCTTTACTGTGCTTGCCAGTAAATCCTCCTCAAGTCTTTGGAGGATCTGGAAGCAGCGTTATGTCTGTAAGTTGACTTTGTGTTGAAAAGGTGTTCATTTTTCAAAGTTTGGATGCAGCGTGTGTTATCCCCACTGCTGTAGCGTGGCTAATCTGTGATCTGTATTATTTATTCATGAATAACTTCAAGTGTAGCATAATTCTTCCTTTCATCTCAAGCTGTCTAGTGTAGGAAAACCAGACAAAAACTTATTCGGAGCCTTTCTAGTGATACATCACAATTTTTTAGTGCTCTTAATAAGGAAAGCTGTAACTCTTCTTCTTCTCTTCCAGCAAGCTGTTTTTCTGGCAGATTTTTTCATGATGTGTACCTGAGAAAGTACTGCTGGTTAGTCGTGGAGTAAGTAATTGTGGAACAGAAAAGCAAGGTTTTATATTTAAAAAAATATATATTTCCAGGGTTTTGGGTTTTTTTTTTTTGTTTTCTGTTCTTTTTTTGACAGCGAAGCAGTCGAGGCACTGATGCATTTATCTCAATTAAGCTGCATGTAATGGGCCTTCTTTGCAAGGCCAAATTGACAGCCTAAAAATTGCAGGTAGTATGTCAGCTATGAATTTTCTTCTCAGAGCAGGTGACTGCAGCACACGTTCACTGGTGTTGTGTTAGCTGGGGAAAGGGAAGCTAGTTCCCAGTAACAGTGCAGGTCAGTTTCCTTTGCATAGGCACATTTGCACTGAGCTTTTAGTGAGGAAGGTAAAAATATCAATTGTCTCACTGTGTACTGCTGCTGAGTACTTGTTTTTCCATAGTTAACCTGCTTGTAAAATGTCAATTTCAGTAATTTATTTTTTTTAGTTTCAGAATGAAATATTGAAATATT
The DNA here is from genome assembly GCF_951394365.1 of Tetrao urogallus. NCBI lineage: Eukaryota > Metazoa > Chordata > Aves > Galliformes > Phasianidae > Tetrao > Tetrao urogallus. The sequence continues at coordinate 65,575,005 of NC_136816.1, forward strand.
ACTGCAGAAAAATTTAACATGCATATTTCTGACATAAAAATAAAAAAATTCATAAAAACATGAAATAGAACAAAACTGTTCTCTTCCTCTAAAAGGTGCTGCCTGTAAAGCTGGGTGTGTGGGAGCAGATAGGCGTGTTGTGGTATGAGGAAGACTGTTAGTCTCAGTGCAGAACCATGCGTTGGCCCCACCTCTTAACTTGGATTGAACTACAGTATTTCAGCCCTTTTGTTTCATTTTGTTTGTGGTGAACCATTAAGATGATGAGTGGTGTGCCTTGTGAGCTAGATCTTTGTAATTGGAAAGGCATTAAATGTTTGCAGGACTTATTGCTGTTTGTGGACGTTGCAGGGTGCTAACCAGGAAGTTAGGCTGTTGGGCTTTTTGCATATCTTTCTGTTGCTAGTTTTCTTCCCATGTGTAAGCTGCTTATTGCTATATGTTTTATAATAATTTCCTTTTACAGTCTTTTTGGATAGCATCGTGTCATTATAGCCAACCATTACCTGACAGGCTTGCAGTCTTTTGTATGCAGGCAGGTGTTGTACCATGGATTTTCTGTTTAGCAAACGGTCTTTCCAGTTTTTACTTCTGCAGATGCTTGTTTCTTCCCCATCTGACAGTCTTGACTAGGAGAGAATCATTCCTGTGTATTGAGTTTCAGCACATTTTTTGCATGCCTTACTGGAAGGGGCAAGTATAGTACTTTCTGATTGGATTGAGATATATAGCAGGAGGGGTGCCAGGGCTCTCTCTGAAGCACCAACTACAGCTGCTTTCCTATAGGTTATTTAAATATGGTTTCTGCTTTAGCAGCATCTGCAGGCTGTGTACAAGACTTTGCAGTTGGTACATTTTAAACACTAAATGGAATAACTTGTTCCTTTTAGTGCAAGAGCAGGGCAACAGGTGGATTTTTTCTTATCTCATAGAGAGAATGTTGTGACGTGGCATTCTTAGGAGATGGTCTGTTTCTTGCAAACTTTTTGCACCTGGGTAGATGAAACAAAGGCTGTTCTGAAAAACAACAAGCTGAAGGGATCTAGGGGAATTCAGACAATCTCATAAGACATTGCTCTGGAAATTCATTATCTTCACAATGACTGATAAATAAAGATGGTTCACCTCCTTCAAACTTAATTACTCTGCTGCTCCTCTGTTTGTATTAACCCAGTGCTTTACTTTGTGCTTAAGTTGTCACAACTATGGAGGGGAGAAAAAAGGTAGGAGAGAAGGATGGCTGTTGTATTTAGAGGCTGATACCAGTATATTGGTAAGTCAAGAGGAGAGAGTTCTAATCGTGTTGCCTAGTCAATCCAAATCAGTTAAGCATCCCCCTCTCTGCATTAGAAGGACGTACAGGATTTCAGCTCTTCTCTTTCTGTGAGAAGAGCCGTGCCATGTCTGGCTGAGGTGGAGTTAATTTTCCCTGCAGCAGCTGGTTTGGTATGCAGTTCTCCATTCGTGACCTAACCATTGCTGATAAAGGATCCTGTTAGAGCTGTTGCTGAAGGCTGCCCGGCAGCATCAAGGCCTTCCCTGTTTGTCCCTAGGGCGCAGTGGGGAGGCCTCACCCGCAGCTGTGGGGGAGTCTGCCAGGATAGCCGGCCCGCGGGTATTATGTGCCATATGGCCTCATGCTCAGCAAAAAAAAGAGGGGGTGGGGGTCGTTGCTCAGGGACTGGGTGGTTCTGTCTTCCATGTGGGAGGTGGTGAGCCATTGCCTTTGCATCACTTTTTTCTTTTTTTCTTTCTTCTTTGCTTTTCTTATTAAACTTTTCATATTTCAGCACACAGGATTTTGACTGCACTGTGGGTTGTTTTTTTTTTTTTTTCATTCTCACCCTATCCTGCTGAAGGGGAGAGAGCAATTAGTCATGGGGCTCAGCTGCACACCAGGGTCAGCCCAGCACCAAAGGTGTGCTGTGCTGTACTGTGAGCTTCTGCTTGTTAAATTTGCACCTAGGCAGGATGTGATCTCCTTGTGTCTGTTCCTGCCATGTTTGCTTACTGCTGTGGGAAGATTCCTTTTGAGTGAAATATCTGCTGTGGAGGATTTGAGCACCAGTTCTAATTAAACATTTCTTTCAAATTGGGGCCAGATTGTATGCTCAGTGACAATAGCTGGTAGTGTAGAAATTAAGTTGCAGGTTATGGAACAAGCTTATTGCAAATTTTGCACAGCGTATGGAGAACAGAAGTTGGACTTCGACAGAAGGCAGCATTGCATGAACTGCACATTAATTGAAGTAGCTGTCTGCTTGTGCATGCACCTAATCATGCCAGAAGTGAGGATTCTGTGTCTTTTGTTAAAGGTTCAGCACTGTGCATGGATAAGTTGCTTCCTCTTCAGCAAAGCTGTCTTTTAGATCTTCCCTTTGGTGAGAAGATACCTGAGTATATGTCTATGCACATGCTTACAAAGCTGGGTGGTAGCATTTGGCTTTAATGCTTTCAGTAGTCAACAGCAATTGCTATTTGTTATTCTTAAATGCAATTTCAAGTCAGTCAAATAACTGACAAGTTTCTTGTCAACAAAATTAAACTTTTCAGAGTATGTCTGCATGCTTTCCAGTAGTATTTCTACTGTTTGGCTGTCAGAACGCTTCAGAGACTTTCTTTACAACCTTGTGTTTATAACTAGACTACAATTTATATTCCAGTAAAATGGCTAATGATTTAAATGGTACCGAAGTTGGAAAAAGGACTGCAGTTTGGCACTATGTTCTTCAAATTGTAGTATTTGAGCAGTTCTGCACTCAAGTTTGCTTTTCTGTCTTAAACCTCTGCAGTACTGAGAAGGCACTGGCTTGCCTGAAAGGTAAGAATTGCTGTGAACAGTTGGTTAAATGTAGGTTGGCACAGTTTCTTAAAGACAATAAAGAGGAATCATTTTTTATAATTGCAAATTAAATATCCAGGTATGGAGCTGAAATGTTTTTGCTTTGACACATCAGAAAATACAAAATATTCTCCTAGAGAAGTTTGTCTTGAATATTTTGAGTATTCTCAAATCCTTTTTTTCCATGTTACTGTGTTTGAGGTATGACTGATGAGGGATGAATGTCTCTCTAGTATTCTCATTTTTTTCCAATTACGCAGATAGATAGAATGGTTCCTTTTGCTGAATCTGAAATTATTTTGTACCAATTTAAGGGCATCTTGAAAAATGAGACTCCCTGTTTTCTTCACCAGATTTATAGTGTACTCAAAATTACCCTCTCTGAATGCATTCCTATTAGGTGAAGCTGCGTTGTGCCATTCTTTAAAAGAAGTTGGTTAGGGAAGAAGTTAAAATTGAAATCTGCCAGGTGTTATTGCTGCCAAAACTAAAATCAATTTTTTGCACTTTAGGGAAACTTATTGTCTTAGAATCTAAACACAATGAAACAACTTTGAGCGTCTTCACCATAACAGGTTTTTGTTATTTGCTTGTCTTTTAGGTCCATAATACAGGGAAGAGAAGGAGAAACAATGAGTGGAAATGAAGGAAATGATTATTGAAGAATTCTTAAGCAAGACTCTAACCCTGAACGTTTTCTTTTCAGCTAAACATGAATAGGTTGGGCTGAGACCGTGCAGATCCCTTGCAAAGGAAATTGATTTGGGTCTTGGCAGAGAATACTGCCACAGAAGCTGAACTTGATGTTATGTTTTAACTCATTTGGCATCGTGCACAACTGTAGTGTTACTGCATTTCTTAGGTTGGATTTCTTGGATTTCTTAGACACGGATTTTCTTAGAGGTAAAAATATAAAAATAAAAAATCTATAGCTTTTGTATGTAGAGATCAGTATATGAGCTTTGAACATTTTTGGAAAGTAAGAGAGACTCCCTGAGTCATTAAAGGACATACAGATTTTGACCACATCTGCTTTTCTTGTTTAAGACTTCCACTGTCAGCTGCAGCTTCTGTGCTGTTAAGCTCATCTACAGGAACATTAAACTACAGTAACGTGCCTTGGAAAAGATATAATGTATTTTTTGATTCTTTGAAGGTGAAAATGGATTAGTGTTGTAATAAAACATACCTGTATTGAGGTTAGCTCAGTATTATTGTGACAATTCAAACAATTTTACACATTCCAGCCTGTCTTCAAGTTTTGTTACAATTAAGCTTTTCCTTTCTCTTCTATCATCGTTATGTATTGTTTGCATTTTCCCCCAGCTCCTTATGAATGTGGTTAGATATGCTGGTAAAAAGACTTTCAGTTTGTTCTTTCTGGAATTAGGGTGATTTGCATGTTTACAGTCTCTCTAAGGTTCCTTGAAGAGCTGGCTTAGGACTTGACAGAGGTCCACTTGAGGACCTAGTTAAGGAGAAACTCATGCTGGCTGTTCAGGAGAGGAGTAGAGCAGAACTAGCATAGAATTGCCATTATGTTCCTGTTATGTCTCCTCTACTTGCAGTGAACTATCGGCACTTTGAAGATTATTAACTGATAAAGCTAAATTTCCAGTTTTCCTGGTTATGAAGAATTAAATATATGTAGGTCTGTAGTAATTATACAGAAGTGGTATTTGAAATAATTGTTTAGATATTAAAATGGAATTAGCAGATTTGTTAAGTATATAGTTTTACACAGTAATTAATTTTGGAAAAAAAAATTAAAGAAACATGTAAGAAGCCAATAAAGCAAACAGTGTTACATCATTTCAGTATTTGTACAGGTCAGAGACACAAGTAGCATTTTTGCAGTGCTTCTGGTAGTTTAACAGCTTTCATAACTTTTGTAGCCACTTTTCTGCTATTTCTCTGTGAAGATGTTTGATTCTGAACAATTCCTGCTAATGTGGTGTTATATATTACCTAAAGTTATGCTGCCCAGCCGTGCTATGCTGACCATGGTTTTGGAAGTGTTGATTTGTGGGATTCAAATTATCAGAATGAGCATGCAGTTATTTCTTGAAGCACTGACCTGTTTTTCCTATTTGGGTCATCGAGAACTTAAGAAATTTTGCTTTTTTTGTACTTAGTGTTCATCTCTTACTAAAATTGTTTGCTTATTTTTATGTTGAGAAGCTTCTTGCAACAATTTTCTGTAAGAACAAAAGTAGGTTGTTTTTTTTTTTTTTTTTTTTTAAGAAGACGTTGTTATTCTGATATAAGCATTTCCTGCTCTAAAAAGGAACGTTGAAGTTTTTAGGATTGGCTGCAGAAGTCAGGTACTGGTTTTGTTGGACAGATGCTTTGATGAGTATGGTCAGTGTTGAATTAAGCTTACATTGCATCAATCTTCCTGACTTGCACTGAAAATTCAGCAGTTGTATTTGTTCTTCTTTGTAGAATGATAGTATTCCTAAATGAATCGCTGTCTTTGAAGGGGCTTCCTTATCTAAGAAGCCTGTATTACAGCAGCTTGGTTATTGACTTTGATTTGCATAAGATTTTTTGAAGTTGCAGTGTCACGGAGGATAGATTTACTTACCTGCAACAATACCAGGCAATATTTCCTAAGCAGCAATTTTACTTTCAGCAGTGTTATGTAAAGGTTCTGAATTCAAGGTTCCCATTCTGTTCTTTGTCGTCTTCTGCCCTTCTCTGCTGGGATATCCATTTAGTTGCAAGATGTGATAGAAATACCTGAGGAGATGTAGTGTGTCTGTAGAAGAGTATTGATTGCAGATGCATTAGGAATTCGTAAAATGAACATTTTAGGTCAACATAAAGGAGTGAAATTTTATGTTAAAAAACACAGTTTGTAATAAACCAGATACTTGCCTTATCCTTTTTGTATACGTACTGCTTTTAGTTGGTATTTTACATCTTTGAATATGAGAACAGCTTTAAGGAAATGTTGCAGTTTTTTAAAATGATTATGGCTGCTTTTAAACATTCAAAATATTAGTAATGATTGCAGAGGGCCTACATAAAAATAAACAGTATGTTAAGGTGGTTTTCTTCTTTGTGAGAGTTATGATAGCCCCATGCTCCTTAATTTGCTAGTACTCTTCATTAAAAACAAAATGCTTAAAAAAGGTGAATTCCATTAAACGTCATAGTTGTTAAGCAGAAAATATAATCTGTTGTAGCAACTTTAGAATTTATGCTTGCAGAGAATGCAAGGGAAGGGCAGCAGCCATTCTTGGTGTGGAAACAGTGGCTGAAAAACAGTTTTAACCCACTGCAGTGCGCCTGGACGGTGTATGCAGTTACCCCTGCAAAAATCAGATACTGTTTATCAGCAGCAGTTCAGGTTCTGTTGGACTGCCTGTTTTCGCCTGGCTCTCAAATGGCTGTAAATGAAGACACGGAGGAGGAATTACCTTCTCAGGTTCAAGGAGTTTTGTGCAAGGTTGAGGTGAAATGCTGTGATTTTAAAAGTCGCTGTAATTGAAATGAGACTACTGAAGGAAGAGCAATTGAAATGATGTATGGAAAGTAGTGATTTCCAAGTGATTCTTATGCTGTCAAAATGATTATGCACTGGGGTATTGTTTTGACCTCTCTTTCTTTTCCTGCTTTTCTTTTTTCTCCCTGGTGTTTATTGCTGCTGTGTTAAGAACTTCTAAGTACTTAAGTGAGTACTAAGTAAGTCTTTCTCTCATTACTGGGATGGCTACTCAGTGATCATTTGAGTTTTCTTGCTTCATTATGCATCATGCTGTGTAAATGCCATTTCTTTATTGCGCAGTGCAGCTTATAGTTTATATCATACTGTTTTGCCTTAGCCTACAAATAAATCAAACTGACCGAGTTCTTCCAAGTTCTACATCTGATTTATCTGGTCCATCTCAAATTATACATCTGCTGGCAACTGTTTTTCCTTTTCCTCATCTTTGAAGGATAGGTGAGCCACCTTGTATTTCTTGTGTTTCCAGAACTGTGGTTCACAGACAGACCATGACATTTCCAGCGTTGTCTTTATTATGCTGGCATGTTAATTTAGTGAAACTGATTGAGGAGACCTAGTACAATTGAGCTCAGTAATGCCCCACAATGCTGTCAGGCCTGGAATGTTTTTCAGTATGTTTGTCATCTGTGATTTCTGAGAACTTAACGTAAAAATAGTCTGCCAGTATCAGGAAGAATAGAAGCTAATGAAGAAACTACTGCTTGGGAAAACTAGATATCTGTTCATATATAAACATCATAGTTTTATGTTTTAGAGGCCTTATGGCTGCCATTCACACAGTATTTGAATGCCATGCTGAAGTAATAAAAGTACAGGCAAAATCCTGAAGTGTTCAAGACTAGTAGCTATCTTTAAACACCCAAGAAGAGATGGTTGAATATCTTCCTTTGAGATCTCCTTTTAATGGAAAAAAGACTACCTGTAAATAGAGAATTTACTGTGCACTATCGTGGAGGCTTTCTTTGATTATGCCTCCTATTTGAGAAACCCTGATTTTTTGGGTTTCGTGTTTTCATGGTAAATAATCCAGTTTATTGTTTTGTATGTAGGACTTTGAACCCCTCAGGAGCTGTGATTGTTATTTATCTTAACTTTCTGTTACTTACCAGCTTGGCCAACTTCTCAACTGGTAGAACTGTTGTGGATGAAAAGTGCTTCAAAAATTGCATTCCTTACTAAATTTTTGAAGTCTTTTTGTTTGTGTATTTTGTAAAAGAAGAATTCGGAATTTCCTGAGTGCAAGCATGTCTGATTTTTAGGTAGCTCCCCTTTATGTGTTTCATTTCAGTTTTGTTACAGTAGATCTTTTGTTTCCCTTTTAAACAGGGAGGGAGTACTGTGAGGATGGAATATAAAATGAAAAGGTTTTTAAGGAGAGAAATTTAGATTGGGTGACATTACTTTCTGTGCTATCATGGAATGGCTTGGGTTGGAAGGGACCTCATGGATCATCAAGTTCCAACCCCCCTGCCACATGCAGGGCCACCAACCTCCACCCTTAATACCAGACCAGGCTGCCCAGGACCCCATCCAACCTGGCCTTGAACACCTCCAGGGATGGAGCATCCACAACCTCTCTGGCAGCCTGTGCCAGCATCTCACCACTCTCTCTGTAAAGAACTTGCCCCTCACATCCAACCTCAATCTCCTGCCCTTCAACTTAAAACCATTTCCCCTTGTCCTGCTGTTACCTACTGTTGTAAAGAGTTGACTCCTCTCAGAAGCTTTGCTGTTGTGGCTCTTCATAAATGTAAATGAGTCTGAGTCAGAGCTGAGTCTTCAGCCTAGCACTGACCTTAATACTGACTGTTATTGAGTCTGCGGAGCTGAAGATGAGCCTGAAGGGCTTGTTCTCTTAATAAATGAATTCTATTTTTTTAGCAAGTGGGTCATATTAACTCTCAGTAACCTTCATGGACTACTACATAGCTTTATGATGTTTTTTAATGAAGACTTAGAAAGCTCACATTCATTTGCTGTGGCTCTGTGATCTGTAAAGTAATCGGTAATAGCTTGAGACTTGCTGCATTAGGTAAGGAAATGCACTGAAAGCTACAGTCTACCATGTGCTGTGGAAGGTTCAGTAAGCAGACAGCCTTTACCAACTGCTTGAAGCATGGTTTGTGTTACTACGAGTGTATCTTGAAAGCATCAGGGTTGGAGCTCCGCAACCATTTTTCCTCTTTTCTTACGAATCTGTGATGTTTTTCAAAGTTCTCTGCCATTTTCTGATCCATGCAGAGTATAGTAGAACTTCTGGTTTCCTATTATGAGATAATTGAAGAACTGGAGAGAGGGTGTCTTTCTATAAAGAGAAGAGGTTTTTAGTAACTCTTATGGGCAAAACAGTTTTCTGAAGTAGCTTATTACATGGTCCCACTCAAGTCTTTTGTCCTCACTTTTAATAGGAAGTATTTTTGAACTTTCACTCTGCAATGTTAGAAACTTTCTCAGTCAGTATTTTGAGATGATGTCTACAAATGTTAAACAGCATCTGCAATTCTGTTGTATTTCTTTGCTTTGCTACTAGCTGGCTTTAATTTATGCTTGAGCCAGAATACTGAACTTCTTTTTTGATGGAACAGGCCTCACAGCTTTTTGAAACTGAGTAAACCAATGAGACAGGTGGATATATGACTGCTCACTGACTGTTTAATACTAAAGTGAAATATTTCTGAATTTACGTTCAGATTTTTGAAGTAACATAAATTGTGTATAAATCCCTAAAACATTTTGACAGTAATAGATGTGATATACAGTCAGTTGTTCTGGTCGTGTTAGTCTCCTCATTCTGATTGCTTGTGTACTTAGTCAATTGTAGTGGTCATTACTGCAGTAGCTTTGAAGGTCTGAGATGGAGTAAGTGTTACCACTAGATTGAAGTTCTTTTTTAATGTATTCAGATTCCGCTTAAAGTATAGCTTTGTGAAGTTTGAGATTCAGGAGTCTTGGAGGTAAGTAGGGTAAAGACATTAAGAAGCAAGTGAAGGTGTCAAGGGATGCTGGTAGACCTTTCCAGTCAGGGTCACTTCCTTTCTATGGGGTATGTGCATCAATCTGGACTCCTGTTACACTCTGCATGCCAGCATTTCTAGGATGTAGCTTCCTGTGTATGGTTGCACGTTTTTGTTTACATACCTCAGCTTTTGGATTCCTACTGCACGTAGGAGGAAGCTCTAGGAGTTTTGCTTAGTTCAGCGTTGCTCAGCTTTTTTGATTACTTTATTGGTAAGGGTTGCTTGAATGTGTGCCAGTATAATCATGTGGCTTTTTCCCCTTTTAAAGTGGAAACAAGAATAAGATGACTGCTCACCATAAACAGTGTAAATATGTTGTCTGCTATCTTGTCTGCCACATATGCCTGAATAGTTATAGTAAAATCCATGAGGACCATAGAAACTCAGTCTCTGTTAAATGCAGATGTGAGAATTTAATATCTTATTGTCACAGGAGCATGTAGCAGGGAAGCAAGCTGCTATAGGAGAAAGGGTGTTGTGAGCAGATGGTGTAGACATGCAGCTGAAGAGTCAAAGTAAAGGCAGGGAATGGAGGATAATGCAGTAGGGTGGGTGACACAATGGTCTTAGAGCCATGGTCAGGATATGGATGGTGTTCAGTAGGTAGAAGCTGTGGTGATTAGTGGCTTACTGGACAGAAGACCTCTGGGAGCTGGGAAGTGGGTAAGAGAACAAAGTGAATGGGTACTTCATTGTGTGATGGGAGATTAATGTTTTAATGAGCATGGATTTTGGATAACCTATTTCTTAAATAGAAAGAGGATGTTAGTCTTAGCTCTGTGCTTTGCTGTACTCTAGTGGAAAGCTTGAGCTTTCAAAGTTAATATAATTGCAAGTTTCCACTATAAACTTTTTTTATTTCCCTTTATGCTTGTCCAGCAAAACTATTTTGTATATTGGAATTCCTAGGCTATCTCAAAAGAAAACCACTTTTCTACTGTGTTTCTGTAAATAAACATGATGGTTGTAAGCAGGCTAAGGATCATTCAATCAGTGTAGATTTAAAATTGTCTTGTGAGCTGTTCATAGCTTTGTGCTACACTGATGCAATTGCTGTCAGATAAAAACACTCACTACATTTTAAGTCTTCCCCACCACCATTGCTATCAACTTTAATGAAAATAAGTATTTCACTCAGTTAGGATGTTTATAAAATTAGCAAAGGCTTGTAGGAAGAGAGAAAAATATTTGGTGTTGTATTGCTGGGAATATTGATGTTGTTTGAGAACATCAAACAGTGAAATGACTGGTGCCTGTTAGTAGTGATCTTTGTTCTTTAAGTATTTTGAGACTGCTAGCTGTTTGGAACATAACATAAAAACAGTGTTAAAAGTCAAACTGAATCCTTACTGTCTTCAGTACTCTTTAACCAGCAGTGGCCAGGGACTGACATGCACAGAAAGACTTCCAGTGCATGCTGTGCACTTCTGTGGTAATCTCCCAGATTGTGTACTGCTTACAGAATCCATTTAGAAGTTTTCTTCTAATAACTTCCATCTTCCTGTGAAAACAGTCTAATTCTTATGTAGACAAGGAATTGGCCTTTGACAGGTTAAAAAAAGATAATTTCAGTTGCCACCCTCTATTTCTTGTCTGGAAAAAGGAGAAGTAATTGTTTCTTGTGCAATTCTGCAAGGCTGTTCTTCCTCTCTGCATGTTCTCTCTACCCTTTTCATTCTTCTTTTCTTCACTGTTCACCTCTTCAACAGGTAGTACTATAATGCTGACCACTATTGTTTTTCTTTTCTTTACTTTGTCTACATGTATCATTTGAGGTAGATGATTGTGGAAGATAAATGCCTGCTTTTACTTTGTTTCAGCTACACCAGAAACTTCCAGTTAATTTAAAGGATGATTTAGTGAGGCTGCTGTGTGCTAACCTTACCTTCTCTGAAGGTTCCTTCAGTTGACTGACATCTTTGCAGTAACCCTGAGCACGGTCAGTCAGTCCATCTGCTTGAACTATCTAAAAAGACCAATTTAACAGATTGTAAAATGTTTAGGATGTCACTGGCTGTTATAGAATACCTTGTTCCTTACCGTGCTAACATAATCTGTGTCTAATGAGATGTTCCTTTTCTTGTGGATACCCTGCAAACTTTGAGCCTGAAAAAAAAGTTGAGGCAATGTACCTTCTTGTGACTTTAATGTCATGGAACTCAGTAGACTAGGCAGTTCCCTTTTTGAAGATCATAGTCCTTTCGACCTGATTTTTAGGATTGCTTCATTAAATCATCAGATGGTTTTGTAGTCTCCATTCTCGTAGAGTTTTCAAGACCTGCTTGAATAAAACCCTGTATGATTTGGACTGACTTCATAGCTGAACTTGCTTTGAGCTGAAAGTTGGAACAGAGACTTTGTGAGGTCCCTTCTGACCTGAATTATCCTAGGATTATTCATTTATCTACATCCCACAGTCTGTGGTCATACATGTTGGATAATTGCTGAAACAAAGGATTTAATACTGAGTAATTGCTGTCGTCTCCTTGGCAAATACTTTAAAAATAAATTCCTCTTTTCTTACTAAACAAGGGAATAATTTCCAGGACTTAAACTGTTCACTTAACAGTATAATGCTTAATAAGTATAAAGAAATACTCATTTATTAAGTCACAGCTGTTTGTCCAGTAGATTTTTAGTATGTGTATATCTTGTCTGATTTCAGAAATTATTTTTTACTTAAAAGGCGTAATTGATTTGAAATTGAATGTAGGAGTCATCATTTTATTTCATAAAGCAAGTACTGCACCTTATCTTACATGTTTGTTTTTCTTCTAAGACAGAACTGGTCTGATGCCAACCGAAAAGTTGGTGGAATGGTTGACATCTGATAATAGCTGATTCTCACAAAGATCCGTTTTGAGTAAAAAGACTGGTAAAATAACTTCCAAAATGCATTTGGAGCCTTATACTTATGGCCTTTTAGGTGAAGATCTAATATTTCATTAACAACTTCCTAGAAATTCAGTGTTCCTGTGGAATTTTTACAACTATTACTCATTTATAGAATACAGCTCTTGAAAACATCTAAATCCGAAATGGAAACAAGTATTATGTTCTTAGAAATCTGTATTTAATGGCATGCATTAGCTGGGGAATAGTTTGTGTATGCTGTAGTGGACTTCTGGTATGTCTGTCTGGTGTCTCTGACAGATGTCATTTGCAAATACTGTAAGGCTGTGTTAATTTGAGCTAGTCTTAGTTACTGGCTAGGGTAAATTTTGAGTGCTCTCCTTTTTTCTGTTGTTTCCTGTAATCCAAAGTGACTGTTTTCATGGACAGGATGCGTTGCTACAGGATTTTTGGAAGGCCTTTCTGGATCATACCACTGCTTTTGCAGTCATTTATCAAAAGGCAGATCGTTTCTCAAAATGATTTTGTTCTGTCTTAGCATTACAAAACCAAAAAGAACAGTGTTGGGTATTTAGTGATTAAAATAGAATCCTTTTTATAAGTCTTCGTCACTGCATGCAAGCAGTGAAGTACAAAAACCAATAAATGAGTGTTTCTAACTGGTAAGTAAATTTACTGGATCAAGTGTTCTGTTCTGTGGACAGCTATCAATGCAGAAATGTAGATGAAGCATAAAAGGTGTGATGTGGTTCGTAAAATAAATGTGGCTTGCAGTCCACGTGAGAAAAGTATGCCTCATGTTTCGGAAATATTAATGTTTTCAGGGGGTTTAGATGACAGTAGTAACTGTTCCAAATACTTATTTGGAAACTTTTTGTTTTCTTTTGGTTTGCAGTTGTCGAATCACCAATGTGAATGTGACCTTCAACATAACCCAGTCCAACTGTCCATCAGTCACCAATATTTCGTATTTTCCACTAATCCACATCTCTCAGTACAACATCTGCATGTTTCTTGAACACCTGAGGGATGGTGACTCCACCACCTCCCTGGGCAGCCATTCCAATGTCTGATCACTCTTTCACAGAAGCTCTTCCTAACATGCAACCTGAACCTCCCCTGGTGCAACTAGAGGCCATTCCTTCTCATCGTGTCACTAGTTACATGGAAGAGGAGGCCAACCCTCAGCTCGCCACAATCTCCTTTCAGGGAGTTGAAGAGAGCAGTAAAGTCTCCCTCTTCTTCTCCACTCTGAACAGTCCCAGCTCCTTCAGCCATTCACTGGACCCCTCACAGCTTCGCTGCCTTCTCTGTACACACTCCAGGGCCTCAATATCTTGTAGTGAGGGTCCAGAACTGAACACAGTACCTGAGGTGCAGCCTCACCAGGGCTAAGTACAGAGGGACAAACACCTCCTGCTGTTCACAGGATGCTGTTTCTGACACAAGCCAGGATGGCATGGACCTTCATGGCTACCTGGGCACACTGCTGGCTCGTGTTCAGCTGAGCATTGACCAATACCTCCAAATGCTTTCCCTCTGCAATCTTCCAGCCACTTTGCCCCAAGCATGTAGCATTGCCTTGCGTCACTGTACTCTGTTCAGCCTGGGAAATCTGGTCTTCAGTTTGTGCTGATTGCAGCATTTGTTTAATCTTTCCATTTACAAGATGTTCTCTATCTTACTTAATGTTGATAATCATTATTTCAGTGCCATGTTGTTTATGGCATGTTTCTGTTTATCATGAAACTCAGATAAGCCTGTGAGATATTAGTAATGCCAAGCGTCTGATGTCTTAAAAATATGTTAGATTTATTTTGATGTATATGAACTCGGTGGCCTACCTTGCTGGGTTTTTTTTTCTGTCACTTTCTTGAAGCTTCCTAGTTCTTCAAAGAATTGACAAAACCTCAAAAGTAAGAAAATTCACCTGTTTCTCTTTAACGTTTACAGTATAGATACGATGGTTTTTTGTCATAAAAGCTTATGAAGGCAAGGTAACTGCTTAGAGAACACAGCATGTTTCTTTTTCTGTTTGTTTTCAGGTGCAGGTGGAAGTATCTGACTGTCTTTCATTCTTCACAGGGTTACACATCCTTCTGGAATGATTGCATCTCCTCAGGATTGCGTGGCTGCATGCTAATTGAACTTGCGTTGCGTGGACGTCTTCAGCTAGAGGCTTGTGGAATGAGGCGCAAAAGTCTGCTGACTAGAAAAGTAAGTGGAGTTGTGGTCAGTTTTGCTTTTGAGTTGTTTCAGACAGTGCAGTAGCTATAAATTACAATCAGTTGTAACAAAACAGGGTTTTTAATATCTGGTTAGAGGTTGAGTAGTGACTTAAGCTGCATGCATAGAGTTTAAACAGCGAGCTGAAGTGCCTTGGAAAATTTTCTGTACTTGTTCACAGCTCCTGTTTGTTCTCATTGACATGTTCCTGCTGTACTTGGGAACCTTTCATAACCAGTTGGCAGTAGTGGTGGCCTGGGTGCCATGGCAGCAGTTGCTACTAGGAGCCAGCAAGCACCAGCTGTGATCTGCTGAAGGAACTGGCTCTTGCAGCATGAGCGAGATGTGGGCTGGGCCTGATAAGGACAACTCACTGGCAGTGTGCTAGATGCATCCTGAATTGTAATAGGAGATGTCTCTGTGATTTTGTCCCTGGGAATGCTCAAATCTATCTGGCTAAAATGGTTTTGGTCACTTATGTTTAAGATGGGTTTTAAGGTTCCTGATTGAATTAAGCTGAAGATTAGAAGCTTTAATTTATTCCTTCTGCTGCTGGATTTTTCCTTTACAAAATGTGCAAAAGTTCTTCGAAGAATTTTTACTTCATCAGCTTTAGTGGATATTTCTAAAATAACTTTACTGAATGCGTGGTCAGATATTTCTATTCACCACAAATAAATTCTCTTTTGTGGGCTATTTCTCTATCAATATTATGCTTTGCTGATTTTTTTTTTTCTTAAAGGAGAGCTTCCAAGTTCCCCAAACATCTCTCAGCTTCCCTCTTTACTGAAGAATTGAACCTCTGTTGAGGCAAACAGCTCCTGCTTCTTTTAGGTTTATGTAAGCATATTCAGCACTTATTAGTTTGCACAATCTTTTTTCCCCCACAAAGCTTTTGGCTCCTTAGGCATTCAGGAATGTTCTTTAGCAGTTATTTTCTTTCTATGCAAACTTTGTCAGGTCTGCTTAACTGAAGTTTTAACTGTGCTTTTTAGGAAAATAGAAAAATAACCTGCGCCATACCTTTACTGCAGCATACAAACCAAATTCTTGTATTCCTCCTTATTTTTAAGCATGTGATTTTGGGGTTTTGTTTGTCTGGTTTTTGACTGGTTTTTTGTTTGTTTGTTTAATATTGTGTAGCTGTTCTGAGAACTCGGTGCTCTGATTTGTAAATCAAACTCAAACCATATTATCATTCCAGCCATGTTCTGAAGGGGAAAGCTTAACTGTCAGTTACATCAGTTGGTGCTGCAGCTAAGAAGTGCAGTTCTGTCTTTGCAAGGAGGCTTTTTTTGAGTTTCCCTTTAGCTGTTAATACTGTTTGTGCAGCCTTATCAGGTAATCACTCTGTCTTAAAACTCATTCACTTCTCTGCTCAGTTAAATTTTTACTTGAATCATTGTCTTGATTGTCATCAGAGGTGGAACACAAGCAATAAGCTGAGGGGGAACAGCAGGACTAGTTTTTTGGACAATATGCAGGATCGTAACTGTGCTTAAATGCCAGATACAGATGAAACTAAGAAACTGGCAGAGAGGTGATGATGAACTTTAGGAAAAACTTCTGATAGCCACTATGACTGGTCTCTGTGTTGGTATGTCCTAGCGAATTTGTCTGGAGAGTATATAGTCACTGTATTATTTCAGAGTTCTATCTACTGGTGTCACAAAGAAAGTTGAGGTTTGTATGTAAATAAAATAATTTCTAAGACTAATGGTTGTTGAAGATGGAAAATGGAATTTTGTGCTGCCTTTTACCCTTTCAGAAAGCAAAACCAATAATTACAGCTTTTTTTCTTGAAATGAAAGAAATCTCAGGAAGTCCTTGGATTAACCTCTGTTTTATAATTGACAATTCTGAGCAATTCATGCATGAGTGATTTTTTTATTGTTATTACTAAAACTAAGTAATGAAGAGTTCACTCGGGAAATTAGTGCATGAGGTGCTTAATCTTCAGGGCTGCTTAATTGCAGAACGACGTTGTGGAAAATGCAAATTAAATACTTTATACTATTGAAATATTCTTAGTGGCTGGATAAGAGGCACATCCAGTATGTGATAAATTCCTGAAGAATTGGAATAAAGAAAGATTTCTGCAATAGGTCTAAGGATCATAATGTCTGAGTAATCAGGTTTGTAGCTTCTTTACCTTTACCTTTGTTCATCTATTAAAAAGAGGAAAAAATATTCCCCCATGTGGATACTTTGTCTTCTATGATGGTTCAATTCACAGCATGTCCAACTCACTCAATTTCCACTCTTGTGCTTCAGTGACTCTGGAAAGAATTAACCAAGAGATATTAGTCAATAAATCCTTGTCCAAGAAGGCAGATTTGTGAGTAGAGGAAAAAGATGGTAGAGCTCCCCTTACTGCTTGTCTCTGTGTGCTGAGAGAGCAAGAAGAAAAAATACTGTGGAATTGTAAAGCATAATTGTAATATATATATATATATATATATATGTATATATATATATATATACACATACACACATATGTTGGATTTGGGTTGTTTTTTGTTTTTTTTTTTTTTTTTTGAGGGGAGGATAATTGGAAGAATCTGTTTGGGGATCGTTCTGTTTAGCAGAGAATTGAGAAGAGACAGTGCTCTGTTATCTGAGTGCCTTGCTGCAGAGATAAACTCGGGGGCAAAACCACCACATTTTGTGGCTTCACAAGGGCTCAGAGAGACCTGATAGAGTTGAATGGAAGATTGTGCTCCTTGTAGCTTTCCTTTAAGTGCCTTTATGTTTAGGCTCATTCTGTCATCATGAATCATGTGCTGACTACCTTCTTAAGCTTCCTTGCAGTGGTAATAAAAGGTTTCTTCACTCCATGTAATCAAGGGAAGCTGTTTTCTAAACTTCGTAAGAGATTTTCTATGTGTTGTTTTTTTGCTGATCTTTAAAAAAAGGCATGAAAGGTTGCTATTAATAGAACACAGTGTAGCAACCAAAAACACTTGAAACTTGCTCTGATGTATTTAGAGAATAGAAACTTCCAGAAGTTCAGAAAAACATGGTGTGAAACTGGAAGAGATTTGATGACTTGGTGTGTGTGTGGTTAATGAGGTTTTTGAGTTAAGCTGTGCTACAGGCTTGTAAATCAGAAAGATGCATGTGTTGGGGTTTGTTTTCAGTAGGGTTTATCTGGACTAAAATTAAACTCTAAACTCCTGATTGATACCCACTTTGCAAAAATATTTTGCATGATTTATTTTTATATCTAAGCAAATCTAATTCTTCTTAGCCTGTCATTGTTGACTGTTCCATTCTTGCTGATTTTATTCAAATTTCAAATTGAGTGCTTTATGCATGCTGTCTAAAATGGAAATAAAGTTCCAGAAATGACCTGATATCTATATAGAGATCTTTCGTATGGTTTTCCTATTAACACAGCTTAGAATGAAATTTTCAGCTTGTTAAAGGACTTCCTTTTTGTTGATTCATTTGATTTGCAGCCTGCTGCTGGAGGGTTTTTTGTTTTGTTTTTTTTTCTGTTCTGAATTACATAGTGATGCATTGAATCTTTCATGTGCTCCTGGTTTCTCATCCTGACTAAAATACTTGCATTTCTTTCTCATTTCACATTGTTGTCTTTGGACATATCTCTGGTTAAGGATAATCTTGACATTGCAGAGCTGTCCCACTCATTTTGTTCTGTTCATCTGCAGACTATGAAAGCACAACTCCTCTGTAGCTTATAGTATGGATTGTTTGATTGACAGAGCTAAACTTGGGCTGTATTTCTTTGGAATACTTTAAGCTTTTTCTGTGTGATAGCAGGCACCTTCTGACTATTGGGAAGCTTTGCCCAAAAGTAACATTTCTTACCTGCTGCTTCTCCTGTAGATGTGGAATTGTTTTGATGTGATTGAGTTTTTCTTTGTTTCCTGTTATTTCTTTACCTGCATATAAAGTGCCAACTGTGAAACAATTGCCAGATTTAATCATTTGCATAAGCAGCTTTGTATCTGGCAATTAGTCTTTTCCTGAAGAAATACTGTTGTGGGAAAGAGGAATATCTTCCTTATTAAATACATTGACTCAGGTTACTTAAATCTGTATCTTTTCAGTTTCATGCTGTTGTCTTTTAACCAGAAAAGCTGGTATTAGCGCATGGTTTATATAACTGCTTGTACTTTTAAATAAGCAGTTACTCAAATTCTTATGCTCTGTTATGTTACTGTGAATGATTTTTTTCCCCCCAGTGCTCTCTGGGGGAAATAATTCAATTAAATCATTTTAAAATTGACAAGCATTAATTCCTGTAGTGTGCAATACCAGTTTTTGTATGTATATAGTTTGCTTAACTGTTAGTGAATGGAAAGTAAAGTTTCTAATCAGTGTGTTCTGCAGAGCTGTAAAAATTACAGATGTTCTGTTGAGCTCATCATTACCCAGTGATCTTTGAGAGAAGAAAACCTGCTTTTTTATTTTTCTAATTGATTTCTCAACTTCGTGTTGCCCAGTTAACTGCAGTTTGTTCAACTGGTTTGAAACAGTGAAGTAGACTGCCTCCAGAGAACAGTTTAAAACTGTAGTGCATTTTTTGTTTTGAGGAGGAAAGGAAGGACCACCTTAGTGGTTTATCTTCCTTAAAATAAATAACAGTTAGTGTTAACACATGCTTAATAGCTATAGTTTTAGTTAATTAACTTTTGATACTAGATAACTGACTCAACACTTTTTTTTTTTTTTTTTGCAATTAAAATATTGACTAGCCTTTTAATGAGATATTTTTAAAACTTGCATATTCATAACAAAAAGATTTGTCACTTTTTTATTTCCCTTTGTTCTCATTACAAGTTGATTTTCTTTTTTTTTTTTTTGTTTTTTTTGTTATTGGATGTTTGTGGTGTATGAATTAAGTGAAAATACTGTGTTTTATTGTGTTTTAGGTGATTTGCAAGTCTGATGCTCCTACAGGGGATGTTCTGCTTGATGAAGCTCTGAAACACATAAAAGAGACCCAGCCTCCTGAAACAGTACAAAATTGGATTGAACTGCTTAGTGGTAAGCCTTGGACATAATGTATTTGCTTTTTTTCTCCCTTCAATAAAGCTGGTTACTTGGAATCACTAGAGATTATACTGTTAAATTTTGGAGAAGAAATTATGCAAAAATTTAATTAGTCTGCCTCCTAGAGTAGTCTCTTGTTGATTGTAGCCTTTAATCAAATGAAAGCAACAGTTACTTACAACTTGGTACAGAAAGGATCTAGGTGGAAATGTCAGAGAACATCTCAGCTCTGCACTAAAATGTGTTTTCTGGTAATCTGAAGTGAATCAGGACTCTGCCCTGGAGCTATGACTATCTTTACTGTCTTTCTTTGTAACTGGAAATGAAAGCTACTGGAAGCCTGGAGCATGGTCATTTGGATTCAGTGCTCAGAACTTTGGATAAAAACTTAAGAAGCTACCTGTATGGTTGTAAAAATTGAGAGTGAAAATTCAGCCGTCAGTCAAAAAGAAATAATAAAGATGAGTTCTTTATTACCTGGAGAAATGTAACAAATATTTTCAAACACTGCATCGCACTTCTAGTTGACCTAAATGAAGGGTTTGTGCACAAATCTTCATATAAAGCTAAACATTTTTTGCAAAACAAAAAAAAGGAGAGGAAATAAACATCAGTTTGATTTCATCTTTACAATTGCAGTTAAAACTCTTCATATAACTCTCCAACAGTTGTAGCGTGTACTGGTTTTCTTGCTTCTTGTTTTTTGTTTTTTTTTCTGTAGTGGGAATTCTTTGCTAAGACTCACCTGTTTTTACAAAACACACAAAATGCAACTTTTCTGCAGAAGATCAGAGCTGTACTTCAATGATGTGAATAATGGAGGAAAAAATGAAAACCGTTTTGTCAAGAACATGGCTTTGGAAGGAAGGGGACTGTGAGACTTGGGATTGTTCACCTGAACCTGTTTGTTACTTGTAGAAACAGATGAGTTTCAAAACTGAGCAAAATTTTCTCCAGTTCTCTACTTCTTTGTGTTTATGCTCTTCCTGCACTACCTCAAAAAGCCTGCCTTGCTCTTCTGTGTTCTCCTGCACAGTTCATATTCCGTCCTTTCCGTTCCTTCTTTCTAGTTCAATGAGTGTTGGTCAGTGGATTGAGAGAATGAGAGTTCTTGTCAGTAGGGGGCAGGGCTGCAGCACATCCCCACGATTTAGGCTGTTCTTGCTCAGCTCTCCTTCACTTTTACAGCTTGTAAAGGCAGTTGTTTTCCTCTTCACAAATACTGATGTTTCACCTTATCAACATCAAGTTAGTACTGATTCAGAAAAGGTCATGTAGTTAATGAACTATCTTGTAGGTTTTCCTTGAGGCATGAGCCTCATAAACTTTGGCTCCAGGAAAGTTATTATCATTAGTGCTTTGACTGAGACAGATCAGTATTTTTTGCTTGCACATGAGTATTTAATTACTGGTTCTTCAGTGGCATTAGGGTACTTTGCATTTCTCATAGTTGAGATCTGCCCTTTGAAGAATATTTTAATGGATTCTTTACTTCGGAGCCTGATCCAGGGAAAATAGTTATTCCAGCCATTGTTATCAGAAGTGCAAGAATGCTGCTTCTGTTCCAGTGCATGCGAGTTCAAAGACGTTGTGGAAATCTTTATATGGATGTTGGAAGCTACATTTGCTGGGCTTATAAGATAACCTCAAAGAGAGGCAAGTATACGGAATACAGAAGTTTGGGTCAAAAAGCCGAATCTCCCTGTAGGGGAAAAAAAAAAAAAAAGCCATCCATCTTTATTGGAATAAATGTGTAGTGGTAGAGGTTGGTCACAAGGTGTCACCACAGCACTAATTCTTATCGCACAGCCGCCTACCAGATTCAGAAGCAGCTAGGAAAAAATGTTCAAAAGGACAGTGCCTTTTTGGGAGGTGATGGTGTGTGATAGTTTCATTCATTTTTAGGCTGGACAATCCCACAGCAGTAAGGAGTGGGACCTACAGGACTTCCTTTTACTACGCAGTTGGTGTCACCCCATTTGTTTACTTGACTTGGCTGTTACTTGCATACAGTTTGTCACCTTGCAACAAGTGGGAAAGACTTAAATTCTTCTGTGTTTTTATTTATTATTACTGAAAATTAACCAAAAAATAGAAACACAGTGCTGTAGAAGTTGCCATATTGTTTATGGAAAAGCTATTTCTACATAAGAAATGTTCAATACTGTTTCTTTCCTCACCTGTAAAAGTGCAATGGCTTTTTAATATCAGGAGGAGATTTTAATGCTGAAATACTGAGGTAAGCTGACCCTAAAGATATTAGGTGAAGTAAACTTCTAAACGGAGATGGATTTCTCAGTGCTTAACAACTTCAGTTTCATATGTAGCTGTTGACATTTTGTGCTTTAAAAATTCCCTTCTCTGAAGTGCATACATGTGCTCTGAAGTGCTCTTGAGAGGAGCAGAAATGGAGAGCATAAACTTGAGGAAATAGAAAAACCAGAGTCATGTGGGATAGTCACATATTAGCTGCCTTTGTGGCAGAAAGAATGGCAGTGACAGTTCCTCCCATCTCTGAATTGGTAAATACTGGAAGCAGACAAATATGTTTTAACTTTTAATTAGCCCTGAAGAAGTCAGGCAACTGGTCTAGAAAAACTTGGAAAGTTCCTTCCAACCCAACTATTGTGTTCTAAATACACAAGGTTGGAGGAAGTGCTTTTTAAATTGTAAACAATAACTGTTTTTGTTATCTCTAGTAAAACTCTTTGTGGTTGTTCTTCATAAGTACAAGAGTGCTTATTTATCATATTCTTGGTCAAGGCATGACTTAGCTAACACTGAATCCCAGCTATAAACATACCCTGAAACTCTTCAAATTTGTTCTCATGTTTTGTGTCCTTATCCATGTATCTGGATAGGTCAGAGATCAGAGAAGTGCTGACATGACCACAATATGTTACTGTAGTAGTCAGCTATATGAATTTGACAGCTCATTCTGCACCACAGGGAAGAAAATCACTGTAATAGTTCAGCTTAGTTTTTGCCTGACTAGCTTTTTTGTTTGTTTGTTTGTTTTTAGGTGAAACATGGAACCCGTTAAAGTTGCACTACCAGTTACGAAATGTCCGTGAACGGTTAGCTAAAAATCTAGTGGAAAAAGGTGTACTGACCACAGAGAAACAGAACTTCCTTCTTTTTGACATGACTACGCACCCGCTCACCAACAACAACATCAAACAGCGCCTCATCAAGAAGGTTCAGGAGGCAGTTCTTGACAAATGGGTGAATGACCCCCACCGCATGGACAAGCGCTTGCTGGCACTCGTTTATTTAGCCCATGCTTCAGATGTCCTGGAGAACGCTTTTGCCCCCCTTCTGGATGAGCAGTATGATTTAGCCACAAAGAGAGTGCGGCAGCTTCTGGATTTAGACCCTGAGGTTGAATGTATGAAAGCCAACACAAATGAGGTTCTGTGGGCTGTTGTAGCAGCTTTCACAAAATAACTGCAATCAGACTGAAGTGTTCTCTTTTCTTCCATGTAAACCAGTTGTTTCTCTTCTATTGACTATTCATATTTCCTGTAATTTGTACCTTCTCACATGATGAATCAGCTCTTGTTTAATGGGGATTATAAATGGTGTATTCCTTCCTTCTCTGTGCATTTGTATACAGAGTTCTGCTGGTACAAGAGAGCTTCCTGTTTAACACAACAACAGAAAAAGGTTTTACTGCCATATTGGCATTCCATTTCATGTTAAGTAGGAGTTATCTGAAGTACTTTGGTTACTCTGTTTTTCATTTTATCGTTACTGAAGTGGTTTAACATGGAAAGCACCTCGAGGAAATGTGCATGCAATTGGATCACTAGTCTCAGCTGACACAGATGTGTGCATGCATCAGTACTTCTACAGTATGATTCATAGCAGATCAAAAAGGGCCTTTTAAATCACCAAAGCTCTATGTTGAAGTGTCTGTCAGGGCATTTTATACACAGACCTTTTTTTCAATTATGTCTAACAAAATTACTTTAAAAGCAGAAATTCCGTTAAGCAGCTTTGTCAATGGTCCTGTGAAGATGCCCTATAAAGTTTTACTTTTCATGTAAGTCTCTCATGTACTTATGCTTTCATTAGAATGATAGGTGAGTCAGAAGGCTAGTGTAGAAAGGTCCAGTTGTTTCATAAACCAGTTTGGGGATGGAATACATTCCATTATATTGTATATATAGTTCAAGTTGTATATTAACAACTGCCCCATCTTAGTATTTTGCAAGATCTATTTAGTTGTACGCCTGGTGCCCCTTACTTGCTGTCAGTTGTTGCCATTTGTTGGAAAGAAAGGCCTCTTATAAAGAGCATGTATGTGAAAGCTTTTTGTTTCCAGTGTCTACAGAGTTTGCCATCCAGATATTCTCAGTCTATACATTGCCTTTGATAATTAGTGTACAGAAAGAGACCACTTTCTGTCATTGTTAAGCGTTTGTTTTTCTTTCCCCTCCTGTATGGAAGATGCTTGTGACCAGTACAGTTCTTGAGTGCAGTTTTAATTTTGTTTGTACGCAAGTTAATGTTTGTCTAAGTGTCATAATCTATTTTACACTTTAAAACAAAGTCAGTCCTAGCAGGTATTGCATGTACGTGGTTTGCAAGTAATGACTGCAGTTTGGATGATTAAGATTTCTGCAGTGGGACACTCATTTTAATTTTTGTATACAATTATGCTGATTAGCACACTGCTGTGGGGGGGGGGAAAAACAACAACAAATATTTACAACTTTGGCTTTTTAAAATTTATTGCCTCTTGACCACTCCTTGTTACATCTCCCACAGTTTTCACAATGTAAATATTATGCATTGAACAAATAAGTATTGGTTTATATAATTTTTTCCTCATAATGCAGATTTATAGTGGGGCTTACAGGTGTTTAGAAACGTTATTGGTTAATATTCAGAGCAAGAATACTAGATGGTGTATAACTGTAGAGTTGAAATTTAAGGGATCTCTTAATCTGTATACTAGCTTTTTACCTACAGTAAATAAACTATGATCTTGAAAGTGCCTGAAACAGAGCAAGCATGTCATTTTTTATTTTCTGTTGCTAATTAGAAAGGTTTTATTGCTTAACTGAGAGCGTTAGTTAA
The DNA here is from genome assembly GCF_951394365.1 of Tetrao urogallus. Lineage (NCBI taxonomy): Eukaryota > Metazoa > Chordata > Aves > Galliformes > Phasianidae > Tetrao > Tetrao urogallus. The sequence goes on from NC_136816.1 coordinate 65,599,564, forward strand.
TATCCTTCTTATTAGAAAGGGTGAGTTTATACTGCATAGATCAGTGGCGTTGCAGCGTTCATGACAGAGACAGGCAGAGTTAGCTTGTGAGTATGCAGCTGCGCCTGCCCAGGTAGGCCTCTTCTGTCATGAGCACAACGCAGCCTCATCTGTGACTGGACTTCCAATTTTGCACTTCATTTCAAATTATTTAGATGCTTATTTCAGATTATTTAGTAGCTTAGTTTAAAACACAAATTAAATTCATGATTACATTTTTTAATAAGGATTTTAAAAACATGCTCCTTAACATTTAACACCACTCTGTTCATTCAGTACTTAAATGCTGTTTCTTTGGGGGGGGGGGAGGGAGGGGGAAAGATGAAACTATAAGAATATTAAAGTATTTCAAACTCTGGTTTAAAAATAAAAAGATAAACAGTGTTTTCTCAGTTGTAAGATGCTGTTCAGAACTTTGAGGACCTTGGGCATGAACTTGCAGCTTAGACAATTATTTTGAACATTTTCAAGCCTTGATTGTTGTAAGTGGAGGAAAAATGAAGGTTACTTCTATTTGACAGCTTACAGAATACTTTCTGTGCTTGGTTGTATTTGCTATTCCACTGCTTTCATTGTGTCGCTGGTGGTGTCTTCTTGTTTTGGAGCTCTTTGAGAGGAGAAAATAAATTAGTTGTAAGAGTCAGTTGAGCACTCAGAAGCTGGTTGAGTGCACAAAACTTCTAAAACAGCTTTGAAAAGCTGAAATGAAATGTTTTGGTCTGACGACATCTTTTCATAATTCCCTTTCTGCCCTCTTACCTGTCATCTTCACTCCATACTTGTGTTCCTGCCATGTTTCACGTTAGGTTGCCCCACATTCAGGGCTTTTGTCTGCCTTTGAGCCAGCATGTGTAAATATGTCACTCTTCTTTAACTGCCTCTGGAGAGAGGTAGTGTCCCATCCCCGTACATGCAGACAGGCAGATGTCAACTCCCTGCAGTACTTAGCACCTTGCTTTTCCTTCAAGGTAGAACCTGTGTGATGAGGGAACTTGTTACAGACGTTGGATAGGTCTGGTGTCAGTACTGAGTGGTTTGTGAAGAGCGACAGTATCTTCTGCTAGGTTGCCTGATATGAAGTTGGGTATGTGGGGAAAATAGAAGAGTTTTGGAGTCTTCAAGTCCAAGTGCCACCAAACATTAAGGCTAGCAATGACGGTAAGTTAGGTAGATGAATAGGGACTGCTTTGGCAAACAACCTTGCCTTTGTTACTGTATCAGGTTCTAATAAAATGGTTGAATGTGGAGACCGCTCTGTTTTGCTGAGATCCGGTACCCTTCTTCCTGATAGCTGCCACTGCAGCTGATTAATGTGGTTTTAAGGGAGTTTTGGCTGGTTGGGTTCCAACTCTCACTGGCTGCTTGAAGTGAAGGCTGCTAGCTGTATGCAGAAGAACTTGAACCTCAAGGGGGAAGATGTTATTCATGGACTCATTCTTTTAAAACACACTTCCATGTTAACATCAAAACAGGATTTTGAAGGATAAATGAACAAGTGATGTATACGTATGCAGTTGCAGTCCTTGAGATTAACCTCCTCCATTTCTAGAGATGACTACAGTGCTCCTATATGGGGTTTTAGTGAAAACTCTCATGCATGATGCTTTCAAGGTACAAGTTGCATAATTTGGCTACAAAAGACTGGTGACTGAGTGCTTGTGTTCATGCCCATTTCTCCTACAAAGTGAAGATATGTATTAATTGATGTGTTCTCTGTGAACTGAATCTGTACTCAATCAAAATAAAGCACCCTTTCAAGCTATCAACTGCAAGTGGTTAATGTGTATCACGTGCACGTCATACCCAAAGGATTTTTTATTCATTTGTTGGGCAGTTCATAAGTGTTAAGCTTTTGGTCTTCACCAGTTTGGGAAACAGCACTTCTCAGATTTCCATTACAGCATCAATTCTGTGTAAACTGGGCTTTTAGCACTTGGGCAGTCAGAGCCTGTTGTGTCTCTCCTTGCAGAGAAATATGCATTTCTTGAGAACAACTCATTTATTCTGTAGCAATGCTTAGTACATACATTGGCATAATTACTCAGGAAAAGAGTTGCAGCCAAGTGCTTTCTAAGTGTTAAACATCGAAGTGAGATTTCAGAGGACCTGGGGTAGGAAGGCAGGCTCTTTGGGTGGGGAAGAAGCAAGGACACAATCACTGCCTGTGCTCATCTCTGGACAACATCTGGAGTTTCCTCCCATCAGTTCTTGTTTTCTCCTTTCTAGAGAGCAGCAACATGAACCCTGTGAAGAGCTGAAGAAGAAACACCTTCTGACTCGGAAGTGGGAGAAACTTGTGTACAGTTATAACTGGCTTATACAACAGTGGAAGAAGTAGGGAAGGAAATGCTGATGCATCGTAGCCTTTTTTTTTTCTTCTTTTTTTTCTCCCCATAACCTATCTGAACTTTAAGGCATTTCGCTGTTTCTAGTTTTTTTCTCTCTTGACTTCGGCACCTGGTCTTCTGTTCCTTTTCTGTGTATCTCAGTGACTTCCTCTTTCGTGCTCATAAGCAGTCTGTACTGACTTCCAGCCTCAGATGTTGTCAGTCTTGCCTTTTCATTTTAACCTTTTATTATTGCTTTCAGATCTAGAGCCACCTTGAGCTCGGCTTTCCATCACCTTGTTGTCAGAACTGCTTTTGCCTCTTCTCTGGCTGATGGTTTGAGCAGGTTCCCTTCCAACAAATAGCTTTGTCTGTTCTAGCTGCCTCTGTGGCCGAACTGAAACAGCTGGATTTCTGATATAGCTCATAATGTACAATTTCATAAGATGAACAAAAAAATGATTTAATTTACATTGACACTGCTTGTTGCTCACTTCAACAGCAAGCTATTGTCCATGCAGCAGAGGGAAGACTTGCAGCTGAATAACGTGACTTTTGCCACTTCTGTAATGTAAGTAGATCTTGTTTCTGAGTCAGTGTTCCAAAGACTTGCTGTCTCCTTATTAAATTTCTCTTGTAGTGAGGATGTAGACAAGATTCCTCCTTTTTTACTTTTTCCCTCAATAGATGGTAGGAGAAGCCTTCAGCAGCCTATTGTAAAAAGTGGTAGTATTCATAATCTTGTTTTGCCATTATCAGAGCATCTGTATGGGTCCTTCTTTGTTTGCTGCCTTCTCAAATGGAATCATGTTAGGACCAGCTTTTAAAATTCTGCTCTGACTTCTTAATTCCCTGAGGACCTCAGTCACTTCTGAAAGGTTTACCTAAGACATGTGTCGCAATGCTAAGCAGAACAACACCTACACACCACTGAAATCTCAGATCCTATGTTCACAGGACTTGGAGAAGGAATTTAGTAAACCCAGGTCCTTTATCCATGCAGAAGTTCACAGTAACCCACCTCAACCACAGAGAAGTCAGCCTGATGGAGATGTTGCATTGGTGCCTGAACACAAACGGGTCAAAGAGGGCTTCCCCTCCTGCAAAGGCCCGAGGTTCCTGAGGCAGTTTATGCAATGTTCTTAGTGGCGTTTCGAAAAGGCCTTCCGTGGATGCATGCATTATTGCTCTTTGCCCATGCCCGTGTGAGTGTGGATTTGGTTGTGGGCCAGCGATGAGGAAGTCTTGCTACCCCTAGTGGTGCAGTGCTGCTGCTGGTTCAGGCAGACTGTGAGCCGTGCCAGCCCTGCGACGGACCCAGGCATCTTCCACTGGAGCTTACTCTTACTGGGATCCCATCCCCTGTGCACTAGGGAGAGGTTTAGGGCCGAAGCGTTTCTCTGAGCACAGCGGAGGAAGCTGGAGAGCTGTGCTTGAAGGGGTCTGGCCGAAGCACTGCTGGTCAGCACTCTGCAGATGTCTGGGGTGTGCTCCTGGCTGCGTGGGAGAGGAACAGCGGCTGCTCACAGAAATTCCAGTCATCCAGGAAAGCGCCACGTCTGGGGAGTGAGTGGTTGTGCTTGACACGGGGAGTGTGTGTGACCTTCCATGAGTTGGAATACATACAAATAAAACAGGCTGGAATAAAATGAAATTATAAACACATTGGGAATAACAACTGAGGGCTGACTGTTGGACGTGTTGCAAGCAGGAAATGGAACTAAAATTGCTGCACTAATAAATTTCTTGCTAATAAATTTTCTTGCAAATATGTTGTCTGGTGTTAGGCACCAGCTCTGAGAGAAATCTAGCTGAAGATTTACACGCATTTTAGTATACCCAAGTCTGACACACTCTGCCAAAGGGATACTGGATCTCCTTTTTTGTGGGCTGATGTGCAAGGGAATTTGTACACAGCGTTTACAGATAGGCATTTAAACTAACTTCTTACATTTGTTTCTTAGAGAAGGCAGATTTCTTTTGATGTTGCTAAAGTAACCTCTTTTTTTCCCTTTCTTTTGTAGAGAATATGCTGCCAGGTTCATGTGTGGCTGTCTATCAGTGTAAGGTTTCAGGACAGTAAGCTGCTAGCTGCAGAGATATATGGTGTATTTTTGTTTACTCTTCACAGTGATGGAAAGAAGCACCCCTTGCTCATCTTTAATTGAAGTGTATCTTCAGAAGCAATCACTTAGAAGATAACTACAGGAATGAGAAGGCTGGTGACTATCCTGCTCTTAGCATGTCTTGCAGGCAATTTTTATCATCTGCATTAAAAAGAGTTCAGAAATCCAAGCATTCACCCCCAGGTGTTATGGTAATGGTGGGATTCAAGACTGCTCAGCCCTCAGCTCCTTTGCTGTGCAGATGACTCCCAGCTCTTCCACCTGTCTCTGGGCTCCCTGAGGCTTGCAGATGTGCCTCTGGCCAGCCTCAGATGAGCAGTCAACTGCCCAGGCTCCCCTCAAGCTGCTCTCCTCCAGGTTTGTCTCCTCTCCCATGAACATGCAACCTCAGCCTGCAGGTCTGTATGCAAGTTGCATGGGTGAATGCCATGGGTCCATCAGCAAATGAGGGAGAAAATAAATATCAAACGTGGAAAATGCTGATGTAAATTGACAGAAAATCTTAAATTAGAGCCCTGGCAGCTCGGGATGGAGGAGGCAGCCAAAGGAAAACACAACTTGGATGTGTGGAGATCCTTGAGGTAAACCTATGGGTTTTACCGAGGGGGCTGGGAGTGATGCTGAGCACCAGCCAGGAGAAATCACAGAGGCTTAAGGAGGTCCTGGGTCAGAGCAAAAACAAATTACTATGCCTGTCTGTGGGACAGGGAACATCGCACAGTCAGACTTGTCTCCAGTGCTAGGCAAACACAGCAAGTATGTCCTCTTGTATCCTTTTCCAAATGTGTAACAGAATGGAAGGTGCCTGGGATTGGTCAAAGATTTACTAAGTGAAATTGTGCCTGACCACCTCAGTTACCTCCTGTGAAGAAATGCCTGGCTGAGGGGGCAGTGGATATAAGACCACCCGGTTTCAGCGAAGATTTCAGCACCATCTCCACAGCACTCTCATAAGGACGCTATGAAAGCATGATTTGGAGGGCCAGACGGTGAGGTGAGGTGAGAACAGTCCTGGCCACTGGGCTCCTGTAGTAGACTGGGTCTAGTATTTCTCTAAATATAGCTTCATTAGCCACATGAGGAGACCGCATGCATCTCTGGAAAACATGTTGATGATATTAAGCTAGGGAAGAGTTGTTGATGCACCAAATGGAAGAGCTTCCATTTAGAGGGACAACGAGAATATTAAAACAGGGTCAACAGACATCTGCATTAGCTTTTTTACACTGCCCACACAAGGCTCCACTTCTCCTTGCTGACCTTCCCTAGGAGTCTGTTGGGGGAAAGGTTCTGCACCTCCAGCCTTGGCTGTTGGAATAGCGTAAGCCAAGACATGCAAAGCCATTCAAGCCCATGGCTGTTATTTATATAGCTGTTCATCTACTTCAGAGAGGCATTTGTCTCCTCTGTGAAAAGGATTCCTATTGTAGATACTACTGCTAAACAAAAGAAAGTGAGAAACTGTTTCGCAAAAGTGTGAATCTCTAGGATATTTTCAGCGGATAAACGCATCTGTCACTTCCTTCAAATACAGAATTATGCATCTACACCAGAGAAATACTTGCCTTCCCTATTAAATACCCATCCTTACTTATGAATGGACATCATGGAAGTTATTGCTGCAGCGTGTTATTTTTCTCATGTGGGGGTCTCTCCTCATGTGCCAGTCCATGTATCACAAAACTCTCATTCACATCATAACTTTCAGTGCAGACTCTTGGCATCTTTTAATTTTCAAATCAACTTTACTAAAGCCAAGAAACAAATTGCCACCTCTATCCAACATCCCTTGGGAAGAGAAAAAGGCTCATGTCACTCCAGAAATAAACAGCTGGAGCACCCATGGAATTACTCCTTTTTGGAGTTCTGCTATAACAGAAACATAAGCTTGTACTACTTAACAGCCAGGAGAACCAACAAAAAAAGGGTCAAAAAGCAAACTCAGCTGTAACCACAGTTGGCTGAAGTGTTGATTCATATCGTAAATTGTGGTAATTGTTTTTTAATTTAATTAAACGCACACACAGCTGTGTAATTAAAAAGTATGTAGGTGTTCTAGGTTTCTTTAGGAACTAACAAGCACTTTCATTCTTGCTTTCCATCTGCACTGAGTCACAGGTAATGTGAAGCAACAATAGCGATTCTTCTAATGGCTTTTTTCTATGTGGATACAAGGTTATTCATAGCTAGCTACCTTTTTATTTGAGCGCTGACCTGCATGTGTAAAGGCCTCATATTTAGATTGCTCATTTTTTATAATATGTGACCTGGACTTATAAAGTTTCACTTAAAATACACCTTCTTTTGGTGCTCATTACTTCTAGGATGGAAGAGGCAAATTTTGGTCTCCCTCCTGTGCTTTCTCTGAATAAGTGACTTGTTAGCTCTCCTCTGTGACCAGCTGCGTTGCAACACTCAGCGCTGAGATGAATAGTAGAACATGCAAGTCCATATCCTAGGAGATTGTTGAGAATCACTAGGGTATTTCTGCTTAGCCATGTCTTCCCTTGCACTGCTATCTGAGTAGCTAGGCTCCTTCCCGAGGCCACAGCTACCTGTGCAGTGGCTGCTAATGAAGGGCGCCTTGAAGGACGAGGGGGACTTAGTCTCATCCAGTCTCCTAACCAAATCCTGTTTCCCACTCTGTGTCTTGTGTTTTGGCTAAATCAAGTTTTCTGGTGAGACATCCTGCCTTGATGTGAGCATAGCAAAAGACTGGGAGCCTTGCATGTCTTCTGTTTCATGCTTGGGTAATTCTGTTTGTACAGGGTTAAATCAGTGCTGATATCGTGCAATTGTCCTACATTTCTAAGGCTGGTCTTCCAAGTGTAACTCCCAGCTGTTACATTGTGCTGTTTTCCCTATGAAGATGCATTTGTATTGTAATTAAGTCACTTCACAATGTTTTCAAAACCAGACTGAACAGCTTCAATTCCTTAAGGGCATATCAGTACAGAAGAGTAGACAAGTCACACTGACATGATTATACCAGAAAAATAAAACTGCCAGGCTCCAGCAGAGCTCCGCACAACGACATTTGTTTTGGGGTAGAAGTTCTTTTCTTCTAAACTTCTTCCAAAGGTGTGTTGGTGTGAGGTGGTCACTCACTGCTCTCACCTGCATGGGGCAAGATTTGGGGTGGGGAAGGAGTACCTGGGCTTTGTAGAGTGGGAGAATCCCATCTAGGCTCCGTGCTGCTCCCCTCGCCTTGGATGTAGGACGTGAGATTTCATAAAGCTAAAAATGCTCGACAGCCCCTGGTGCTTCGCATCTCTCTTAGTAAACCCAACACCATAAACACTGCTGAGATCCCACTTGGCCCTCATGGCTCACAAGAATCGTGGATTGAGCTGCCGTAGTACATTTTCAGTCATTTGCTGAGAAGAGCCATTTCAGATTTTAAACTCAAGGATAGGGTTGCCTCAGAGGTTTTTCTGTAAGTTCAGAGCAACCTGAATATAAAGACATGAAAGTTCACGGGAGCCTGTTTCAGCCTGTAAGTGGGTCACAAGACGCCGAAGTGCTGAGTGAAATAACACCCACACAAATCAAATAAAAGAGTAGCTAACCTGTATTTAAAAAAGAATAATCTTTCTGGGTGCCTTAGTCATAGATGTCTTGGACATGAAAAATTCAAGAGAGCGAGCACTTAGTGGAGAAACGGCCGCAGAGGATGCCTCTAAACCTAAGCACAAAATTATCAGACTGACACTAGCAGGTAAATCACCTTCCCTTGATGCTCAAGGGAGATGGGGTGTGTGCAATTTCACTGGGAAATAATGAAATCTGTAAGTGTGAACCTTGGAAGTGGTGTCTTGTGAAGGCTTTAGAGAGGAAAATCCTGACAAAAACGGAGACTGTGGTTATAAAATAAAAAATGAAAAAAGGTAAAAGAGAAGAGAGAGAAGAACTGGAGAGCAGGTAAGGTGGGATAAGCCCTACAAGGAGCTGACACTGGTTACAGAGGGATGCAGCTGTGTGAAGTGATGCCGAGCAGAGCAGAGCTGTGGTCTCAATAGCTTGAGAGTGTGCTGGTGGGTGTTATCTTTGTTCTTGGTAATTACAGCACAGCCCCAACCAGCACTGCAGTGTGTCTGTAATTACTGTGGCCCTACAGGGCTCCTGGAGGAGGTTCTGGATGTTTTGCTGGCTGAGTCCAACTGCTAAGAGGTTGTGGGCTGTGCATGGATGGAGCTGCTCCCAGGGCTGTGCCCCCAGGGCAGGATGCCTCACCCAGGGGGTTTCTTTGCCAGATGCACTCAGTCCCCTGCACCAGGGGCTGTGGGGTGGAGGAGGACAACATCAAGATGTGAGTCCCTGGGGGCTGGCTTAGCTCTGCTGGGAAATGAGGATAAACACAGTTGTCCCCACACAGTTACGGGGCAGGGAACACTGCTGTTTTGCTCTGGGCTCTTCCTGTCCTTGTGCTATGGTTTCCTTGCGAGAACAGAGGAAAAAAGGGTACAGATGTACTTCTCCTGTACAGATGTATTTGACCAGGACTTCTGGGTATTTGACAGTGAGCAGTGCTACCCTCCCATCAAGTACTACCTGTGACTTTTTATTTTATTGTTTTAACTGATTGTAAAACCAGAATGGAAAAATTTCACACAAAATGGCAACAATTCGTAGATAAGAAAGCGGGGATGAAAGATTACTTCCATTCAGTATAATGCTCTGCATGCTTGGTCCTGGCCACAGAAATGGGCCTTCCTCAGAGAGGTGTTTCCCACCATCTGCCTGAGGTTGGGCTTCAGCACAGTGATGCATGAGCAAACATGGGCCCCCTCCCACACCACCCAATGATTGGCTGGAGAGGAAGATGCTTTGTGTAAAAAATTTGGGATGCCAAAAGAAAAAAAACAACAGCACGTTATTGAAACATTTTCTATCTTTGTCAAAATTGCCTCCTGCCTGGCATCAGCTTATGGTCAATGCTTTCACAGTCATACAGTGCTCAGAGGATATGTGGCTGGGGCAGTGCAATTAGTGGGGTTTTCTCAATGAGCTGCGGTTGGGCTCTGTTTTTGGATGCCAATGAGAGCACAAAATACTTTCTACTGCCTATAAATACAGACACTGAAATCTGTAGGAAGCCCACTTTGTCAGCTGAAAACCCACTTTAGGAAGAAAACGAAACCTCTCGACCTTGAAATAGCTTCCAAATTCTAAAAACAGCACCTCCAGCTAGCTCACTGCCTTCGTAACAGACATTAATCACTGCCGTATTTTACACAGCATGTAAAATTTAAGTAATAGAATCACAGTCCCCATCACCATATTTGCAACTCAGAGCTGATCAGTAGAAGTGCTGACCTCAGCTGGTTGATTCAACCTGATGAGTCATGGTCTTGGGGCCACATATGCTTCCTCTGCTAATATCCTAGTTCCTATTTATTTTTTAAAAAGTGCACTGGCATGCTGTGTACCACAGAAAAGCTTCTCTAATGGGCAGATCCATAAATAGCAACATTCCATTAGTTTCCTCTCTTTTGTAAAAGTTTCACAGAGACCACTCATCCTGCAGCATCTCCAAGAGACTGGATGGGGACAGGGACACGAGCAGAGCCAAACTACTGAGCAGTGAATTCATCTTTAAATTCTTCGTTGAAGAGCTCCCTGGTGTCTTCTTGCTTTCTGCACCACAGGGAGCTGAGCCATAGAGAAAGGCACAGCAGATGTGGGATGCTCAACTGAGGGAGATTTGGCATTGCTCTCAATGAGATTTTCTCTGCAAAATGCTGGCTTTCTCAACACAGCTGAACCAAAGAGAAACAAGTCTCCATCAGTACCTTGTTTTGGTTCGGTGGTCCAGAGCAGGCTGCCTGCCTTTAATGAGATCCCCCAGGGCTGGGCACTCAGCTGATGCAATGCAGAAAAGTCTTCTTACCCCAGCTGCCCTGCGACATATCTTAACAACCATGCAACACTGCAATGAATGCCTGCTGCCCTCTCATCACATCTGTGCTGGTCCAAGCTGGTGAACAGTGTTCTTGGGGGTGTAGGTGCTCACCCTGTCACTGTCTGTATGGGTGCTGACAGGACTGAGGGTATGGGAAAAGAATGGGATGGAGATGGGTGCTCAGTGCTACTGCCCTGCAGCAAAGGGGCTGCACATGAGGTGCAATGCTGCTTTTGCCACTCGTGCAGCCACTCCTTTTGCCTTTCTTAGAGGTGTTCAGTCATAATCCCACAGATGGTAGCCTCGCTCCAGTGGCTCCTCAGCCAAGCACATACACCAAATGTCTGAACCTGCGGTTCCTCTCGTTCTGAGCAGGATTACTAGTGCAACAACACATCATCAGTAGGGTAAAACTAACCTGTCTCACGACGGTCTAATCCCAGCTCACGTTCCCTATTAGTGGGTGAACAATCCAACGCTTGGTGAATTCTGCTTCACAATGATAGGAAGAGCCTAATGGAGCAGAGCAGAAGGAGCTGTTTGCACCCCTACAGCCCCTTGGTTTGGTACCTCTTCAGGTTGTAAACTGGCAATGAGGTACTTTAAGAAAATTTTAAAACAGCTGTACATACCAAAGCAGAAGCCTTTGTCTTGCCTGTGTAACAGCCCTTTGTATCACGCTAGCATCACTTAGTTTCCTTTAATGCTCATGATGTTTACCGTGCTTAGGTTTCTTTGCTCAAAGCAAAGTGACTCTAAATCAGGCTTGGCCTTCCATTAGACCTGACAAATTCACAGTGGAGAGAGAGCTTGTTCATTCACTACTCATGGAAAGAAACAGGAGCACAAACAGCTGTGCCAACTCACTTTCATGTGCAAACTCACCAGGCTGGGGACTGAGCAGGACACTCATCCCAGCCAGGAGTGGTGTCCCTCCTGGAGACAACTTGCTGCATTCTGATTGGGATTTATGTGGGATAATTTAGTCAAATTACATTAATAATTGACATTTCAGCTCTTGGAAATTTTCAGTGATGTTATTTGCAAGGGTGGTTTTTGATTGCTGCAGATTGCAGTTCTTCAAGAGTGATACAGAGGCTTGTTTTTTGTCCCTTTGTCTCTCCTTGTCTGTCAGGAATTCTGGTGATTTATTTGATTCACTGCTCCTTTGGATTGCCTGTGCTTTTGCTTGTTACAATGCACCCATGTCTCAGTGACACAGAAAAATGTTCATTTGAATGAACAGCTCTGGCTTGCAGTGCTATGGGTATAATACAAAAAGATAACTGGAGAAAATTTTCTTATTAGTTTCTTCAGAATTCCAGACCCTAGGTAGTTCAACCTAAACAACAGCATGTTTCATTTAAAGTAGGAAACCAGGTATTGGCTGCTGAAACCATCCACTGAAGCAAGATCTGGGTACACTCAGGGGAGACTACTGCTCCTTCACAGGATTTCCATCACATGCTATGAGCACTACAAAAATTCAGGCATGCAGTTTTTTCCACTCGCTGGTTCATATTTTCTAAGCCTTGTATTTCTCTCCCTCTTTTTTTTTTTTTTTTTTTTTTTTTTTTAAGAAATGAGTAAGCACAAGAAATACAAAGGAACTATTAGAAAGCATAAATGAAAAGGCATTCAAGACAGGATACTGTGGATGGAATCACAGAATCACCAAATCACTGAGGTTGGGAAAGACCTCCAATATCAGGCAGTTCAACCATGCACCTGCCACCAGTATTTCCCCACTAAACCATGTCCCTCAGTACATCATCAAAATGTTTCTCCCACCTCCAGGGACAGTGACGCCCCCCGCCTTGGGCAGTTTGTTCTGCACCTGACCGCTCTTTTGGATAAGTTTTTCCTAACATGCAACCTCAATCTTCCCTGGTTCAATTTGAGGCCACTCGTCCTATCACTAATAACAAGGAGAAGAGACTGACCCCCATCTCACCACAACCTTCTCACAGGGAGTTGAAGAGAGCAGTAAGGTCTCCCCTGAGCCTCTTCTTCTCCACACTGAATAATCCAGGTTCCCTCAGCTGCCCCCCATTAGCCCTGTGCTCCAGACCCCTCACAGCTTTGCTGCCCTTCTCTGGACATACTCCAGGGCTTCACTGTCTTATAGTGAGGGGCCCAAAACTGAACACAGTACTCAAGGTGTGGCCTCACCAGAGCTGTGTGCAGAGGGATGGTCATCTCCTGCTCCTGTTGGCAAAACCATTTCTGATAGAAGGCAGGATGTCATTGGCCTCCTTGCCCACCTTGGGCACACTGCTGGCTCATATTCAGCCAAGCGTCAACCAGCATCCCCAGTGCTGGATGCTCTTCCACACAGCCTTCCAACCACACCACCCCAAGCCTGTAGCATTGCCTGGGGTTGTTGTGGCCAAAGTGTAGAACCCAGCACTTGGACTTGTTGAGCCTCATCCCACTGGCATCAGCCCAGCAATCCAGCCTGTCCAGCTCCAGCCTGTACAGAAAGATAATAGCCAGAGAATATATGGGATGACAAAGAAATGCCAACTGCAAACCAGCTGGTGATAGGGTTGTGTTGTTTTGTTAGTTTTTTTTTTTTTTTTTTCTTTTCAGAAAACTCTTCTGATGAAGTGATTCCATCAAACATGATTTGGGGAGAAACTCAAGCCTGTTTTGGAAGAAAAAAGGGATTTGTGGATGCTGCATGTATCATGCTGGTAAAAACCGAGCAGATTAAACTAAGTCCCTCCTGAATATTAAATCTCTGTATATAGTGTTATACACAATCCCCACAGACACTCTGACTATACACTTCATTCTTGCCTTGCCAGCATTTAGTGGTATTATTTTGCTTTTCTTTAGCACTTTACATCCAAGTTTCCCAAACTTTGGAAAGCACCTGACTGGATGTAGGTGCACTACTATCCCTATCTGGCATAGCAGAACACTCTGTCACAGAGTCGTGAAAGGCCCAGAGGCGTGCTGAGCACAACCTGCCTTTGGAAGCTGCACATCTCTTTCTGAGCTGTGCAAATTTCCAAATTGCTTGTTGTGAGCAAAAGGATTAAAATATCTCTTCTCTTCTCTTTCCTGGTTTAGAAGTAGTTACTAACAGATGGCTACGATGCTCGGCGCTCATTCAAACAGCACTGAAATACCAGGAATTTATTTCCATGTGTACAGATGCACGTGGACACACACATGCACACAGGGAAACAAATCCAGGCAGCATTTTAACATAACTGTCAAATCAAAGCATACCACAGTGCAGTCACCAGGCCAGATTCATGCTAAATTTATCAACCGAGATCATCAGATGAGCACTGCTTTCTGACTGCAAGCCTTTAATGATTAACATGTGTGATGAGTTTTGGATGGAAGGAGGGCAGATGGCTTGAAGGCTCTGTCTGCAGTAAGTGCCTTCTGCTCTGGGTTGGAGAAGACATTGAAGTGATGCTCTGTGCTGCGGAGTTGTGATGAGAACATGGAGAATCCCTGCTCTCACCCAACAGTCATGAGATTGTGGCACCCATTCTGCACCAGGAGGTGAGGCTGCGCAGTGCAGAGCAGAGGAGACCATCCTGCCCTTTGCCTGGTGGAAGTGCTGGAGCTGAGGCACCTCAGGTACGGTCAGCCCTACTGGCTCCTGGGCTCACCACTAGCTTGTGTTCAACTAGCTGGCAGCCAGAATCCCCAGCTCCCCTTCAGCAGGGCTGCTCTCCAGCCTCTTGTCCCCCAGTATGCATAGCCAGGGCTGTCCCACCCCAGGTGCAGAATTGGAACTTGTTCAACTTGACATGATTGGTGATTGCCCAGCTCTCTAATTTGTCCATATCTTCCTGTGAGGCCTCTTCACCTTCAGTGGAGTCAACAAGTCCACCCAATTTAGTATTGTCAGCAAATTTACTCAGAACTCCTTCTGAGTAGAACTCCTCCTTGACATCCAAGTCACTTATGAAAACATTATAGAAAACTGGCCCAAAAACAAAAACCTAAAATGGATGGGGAAAATTGGAGCACTGCTGTGCCAGTGATGGCCATGGGCAGCACTTTCCAAAACCTGGCTGATCTCTCAAAACACCTCTCTGTGCACAGCCCTCGATTAAAATTATGGTGATAAGACATTGGCTTGCCTACCTTCTGTGTTGAAGGCATGGGCATTTCCTTATAGTTTGCTTCAGCAATGGTGTATCTATAGCGCAGCATTACTTTATACATCCTTGGTGCCAATCCTATGCAGTGAAGGACTCCATCAGTTTGTCGTGTCCAGACAGCAAACAGAAGGTCACAATCCTTGTCCAGAAAAGGGCAATGAAGCTGTGAAGGGTGTGGAACACAAGCCTTACGGGGAGCAGAAGAGGGAACTGGGATTGTTCAGTGTGGAGAAGAGGAGGCTCAGGGGAGACCTGATTGTGCACTACAACTCCCTGAAAGGAGGTCGTGGAGAAGTGGGGTTCGGCCTCTTCTTCCAGGTGACACTGATAGGACGAGAGGGAATGGCCTCAAGTTGCACCACAGGAAGTACAGGTTGGATATTAGGAAAAATAGCTTATCTGAAAAAGTGATGAGGTATTGGTGTAGACTGCCAGGGAACTGGTGGCAACACGGCTTCTGGAGGTGTTCATTAGCTGTGGAGATGTGGCATTGAAGGAAACTGGTGATAGGCTGACAGTTAGACTAGGTGATCTTAGTGGTCTTTTTCAACCTTAATGTTTCTATGATTCCATGATTCCATGAACTGTGACAAATAGAATATTCTGGCTCCTCCAACGGGAGTGTGCAGACCCAGGTTTTTGTATACAGTTAAATTTAAGAAGATGTTTTGATGCAGTAAATGATTTCATATGTGCCCCCTTGTACTTAGCAATGAAGTCTAATAAATTCTGAAATGCAGAGGAAGAGCGCTGCAGAAAAGGGAGGAATTATGAGTTGATCATCTAATAATAGAAATCAATTAAGTCCAAATTTTGCTCCTTCAAAGAAAAATAAACAGCATCAGAGCAGATCTGATAACCACTGCGCAATAACAAGAGGATGATTAATTTGCTAAGGAAATTAAAAAAATCTTGATGAGAAGCTCTAGGAGGAACTTCAGTGCTTGATCTTTTTCAACCTTAGTATGTTGTGCCTACTTCTTGCAGTGTATCTGGCCCCTGCAGTTATTAGATCTACTATCACGTTCAGTCATGGATTTGACCTGTGATATCTCAGACTGCTGTAATCGAAATAAGTGATGATCTTGGAATTACATGAAAGAGACTCTTTAGAGAATTGTGTCTTATGCATATTGCAAAATAATATTAGAGAGAGGTTTTTACCCTCAGGAGCTTGGAAAATGAAAGCTTCTATGGAAATTTGCAGCTGAATGCTTGAATCTGAGAAATTTTGACCCTTAATATTGACTTATTTTGGTCTGTTAAGGGTAGTATTTATGCACTGTACATATCTTAGACTAGCAGTCAATGAATAATGTAGTATGCAGCATCCATGAACAGCTTCCAGGAAATAAATACAAGTGTATGTTTTCTTACTTTAAAGTTTAGCTCTTGTTGGTGGCCCCATGTTTGCCCACCACCTTTACCCCCCTGGTAGGTTTTGAGGCAGGTGATGAAATTATCTATCTTCTATGTTTCATGCTAATTTAAAATAAGTAATTCTTAAGGTCTGCACACTGCTGTGCTCTGGGGGAAGGCTATTGCATCTGGGAACTTTCTATCCTAGGAAGGTTTGCAGTTAGTCTACGAAAATACAGGAGGAAAGGCATAAAGAGGGAAATCCCCAGTGATAGATTCACAGCTATTAGCTGATTTTTTTTCCCCCTCTCTGCAAAACTGTAGTAGGATTTCAAAAGGCAGTAAAAAAAACTATTGGATCAGCATAGCGATTTTTTTGCTGTTGTTCCCACTTGCAGCAGCTGATAGAAATTAAAGGTAGGACAAAGTGGAGTGCTCTCATGACAGACGACAATAGGCTCTGCAGAGCCGGAGCTGCGACTGTGGCTTTGAGTCTGCTGTGATTTTTTATGCTCTGTGCAGAGTTCCTTCTGATGTCCCATATTTCTCTCATTCGGCCTTTCCAGCCTCGTATTCACTGCAGTCTGTTGTGGAGGAGATGCATGCAGTGTGTGCTCTCTTGGGCTTTGTTTATGCAAAGCAAATTGCTGTCAGCGCTGCTGCAGGGGAAGGGGTGTGGGATGTGTGCAGAACCAGGCACCATCCTGGAGAAATTACTCCGCTTTCGGGATAATTATTTCCAAACAAAATTGAAATGGAGCATCCACCTGAGGACCAAGATAACTCCAGGTTATTACCATCGTCCTGCTGGTTAATTTTTCCACACCGATAAGGAAATCAACGGGATAGTTCATTTTAGTCTCCTTATAAATGGAAATTATAATAGCACAAATATTTTATACACAAGAGAGCATGCGTGCAAAAAGGTCAGAGAGGACCAGTGCGAGTGGTGAAGCTTTTGCTCCATGCAAACAGAACAGCAGCGCTAGTAGTGGAGCTCACAGCATGTCAGGAGCCGCTCAGTAGCTTTAGAATCACAGCCTGAGTTTCGGAAGTTGCTGTGGAGAATACAGAATTGCAGACACACAGCTCCAGAAGCTCTCAGCCCTGCTCTGCAGTGTGCAGGCAGCAGCACCATGCACAGCCCACTCACTTTTTCCTTTGCACTTTCTGCTCTGCCTCTTGCCAGCCTCAGGTCAGCAGACCACACCAAAGCAGCGTCCAACTATCTGCAGGATGGTGTCAGCATTGTATGACCCCCCTCCAATGGGGGACTGGGGGTCAACAAGGGCAGGGATAGCTCAGCACATCTGCCTGGGTGCCTGGACACTGCCATAGGTCAGGGCAGAGCGCTGCTTGTGCGAGGGACTGTGACGAAATTACAGATTGCTGAAGCTGGCATCTGGGTTAAATGTTGTTAGCATGAGCAAAATCTGCTGTACCATGACTTTGAAATTGCTCCTGCTTTCAGGGAAGAGGCCACTGAATTGCAGTCCTGCTGATGCAATCACACTATGATTCTATGATGTGAGCAGCATTTGCATCCTGAAAGCTGCATATTGCTCCATATGCTTACACCAATCTTCCCCGTGCTTTGCCAGTGTCTCTCCTTTTCTATGGTCCAGCTCCTCTTCCAGGTTCCTCCAGCATCCAGATAGGTGTTTTACTTTCATTATCATTACCACATCTAAAGCAAAGTAAAAAGAGATGTGGGGCACTCCCTGTGTGGCGAAGCACGGAAAACACCAAGGGATGGATTTAATCTCTGCCCAGCTGGTGTCCGAGAAAAACACAGAATGCTGCTAATGCTATCGACATCCAACCAGGATGCAAAATACAAATATTGCAAATCCGATCCATCAGTGTTGGGAGATCCATACTCATGAAACCTCATTTAATCAGGACTTTGATGCTCACATTGCAGAAGAGGTGTATAACCTTCAGGAAGAGCAGGAGAAAAATAGTATTTGTCTGACGTATAACAGAAGAGTGTAAAATATTGCTGTCAGCCTCTGGAATTCCTGATTTCAGTGGTGGATAAAGCCAACCTTTCCACAGAGATCTGCAACATAAAATCATAGAATCATTTAGGTTGGAGGACAGCATCAGGATCATGCAGTCCAACAATCAACCCCCCCACCATGCCCACTAACCCACGTCCCTCAGTGCCACATCTCCATGTTTCTTGAGCATCTCCAGGGACAGTGACTCCACCAGCACCCTGGGCAGCCTGTGCCAGTGCCTCACCATTGTTCCTGAGAACAAGTTTTTCATCATATCCAACCTGAACTTCCCTTGGCGCAACTTGAGGCCATTACCTTTTGTCCTAAAATAACCCAATGCATGCAGTGTAGTATCTTTTCTACTTTTTGGCCTGTTATCAAGAAGTAGAAGCAATGATAGATTTCACATCACAAAACTGAATGCCAGTAGCTGCCTTGAAGAGCATACAGAAAAACTGCTGGTTTTGAGCATCAGCTTTGCTTTGTTGGTGTGATCCTGCCTGGAGCCAAACGCTCTGCAGAAGGAGCCCCAGACTCTCACTGCTTCACAGAGTTATCTTAGAGGATGTGGGGGGGAAACATGTTTGCTGTTTCTCTTGCTTCACCCCCCTCACCCACCTTGTTTTGAGCTGACGCTACTTCAGAGAGCTGCCTGGGAACAGGAGGGCCGATCTGTCATTCTCACAGGGACAAACCAGGAACAGAGCATTACTTACAGTCAAATCCCCAGAAAAAGAGTAGAAAAATCACAGCAGAGGTCTGAGTCGGTCCAATAGCAAACTCAGAAGGGCCTGGCAGGGCACGGGGCATCCCATGGGTGCTGCTGTGCCAAGCAGCTCCAGGCAGCCCTGCTCCCAGCATTGGCCTTGGGTATGTGATCAGTGCTGGAACTATTGAGAGCAATCAGCTTCAAAGGAGAGTTGTGGAAAACCTTGCTGTGTGGCTACCTGTCACAGCCTTCAATAAAGGCAGTCCTTCAGAGGTTCTCTGGTTATCCTGAACTCTTTTCTTTTTTTAAGATTTAATGTTAGGCCTGTAAACATTGGACAGGGTGCAAGTCAGGAAGCGACTCTGGCTGAACAGAAATCAGAGCTGCTGACCTCTTCCTTTCCTGCTGCCTGGAAGAGTGAACCTGAATAGCAACCCAACATTGGAAAATACACTTTCACTGTAATAATCTGAAGTTTTGAATAACAAAGCAACTTTTTTAATTAAAAAAGAAAAAGGTATTCTTTTAGCTCTCTCCAATGGGAAATTCAATGTTCATTTGAATCTTCTTTGGAAACTGCACTTTCTGCTGAGTGAGAACCAGAGATAGAAGCAACACAGGGGAAACAGCGATAGTGAACACCCGAAAACACAGACACCCCGCCCCGCACGATGCGTTCCCCTCAGGGGCGGGGGCTTCGGGCACCGAGCCCCGCATCCCGGCTCCTGCCCCGGGGGATCACCGGAGCGAGTTCCCGGAGGGCTAAGGGGGGGGGGTTGGCTCCCGGCGGGGCGGGTTTGGCGGCACCGCCCCGCGCAGGGCTCCGGCGCTGCCCGCCCCGACGGGGCCGCCCCCGCCGCTCCCCGGGCCGGGCCAGGCGGGCGGCGCGGAGAAGCGGAGCGGTGCGGCGAGGGAGCGACGCCGGGCTGGGGGGCGACCGGCCCTGAGGGGCGGGCAGGGATCGGGGCGCTGCGTGCTCCCCCGCGTCTCCTCCGAGGTGAGTGGGGAGCGCGGAGCGGGGAGGCGGCCGGTGCTGGCGCCGGTGGCGGCTCCGCTCCCGCGGGCAGCGGGCGTACGGGGCTGCGCTGGGCTGACTGCTGCCCCCCCCGGCAGCGGCGGGCTGCGTCCCCCGGCAGTCGGTGAGGTGCGTACTCCCGGGCTCTCCATCTCCAGGGGGCGGTGGGTGCCTCCCCCGTTGCCTGCCGCTCCGTCTCCTGCGGTCTGTAGAGTGCGCGCCGCAGCCGAAGGACTGGGGTGCTTCACCTCCGCAACCCCCGGGGGTCGGTGGGATTCTTTCCCAGGCACTAGTACGACTTTGTGACCCATGGCCAGTAGGGTGCATCCCTCTGCGGTCAGTGGGTCACAGCCCCACAGGTGTCAGGAGGGTCGGTCCATCCTCTAAAGTTTCGTTTGGTTTTATCCCTAGTTGAGTGGGGTACATCTCCTGGTCCGACGGGATCCTGAGCTGGCTTTGCTGACCCCAATGCATTGACGTGGAGGGCAGGGGCTCTGACCCCATTGTGTTGCTTTATGCTCTCTCCCTGTGGTGTTGATTAGATCCCACTGTGATCGTGTGTGTGTGAGCACCTTGCAGTGCACCAGGGTGCTGGGGATATGAGCAAGAGGGGTGCAGTCACATACTCTGCATGCAGCAGAGTAATAAAATCAGACAGCATGAAACATCTGGCTGATCTCTCCCCCGCTTCTCCACTATCCCCCCACCCAAATAATAATAAAGTAGTTCTCTACACTGTGAAATATTTCTATCCACGCAAAGCAAGCTGTGATACATGCCGTATTGTAAGCCTGGGAGCAGTTATGAATGAGATTTATTAGAGGAAAGCATCAGGAGCTGACCTCGAGCTCTGAAGTTAATCGTGCTGCCCCTCCTTGGGTGGCAGAGGTCTGCAGTTCAACCTGTCTTTAAGCCCCTGACCATTGTCCTTTACTGCAGAAAACTCTTCTGCCCCTTTGAAAGTGCCATTAAGCTATACATGAACTTCATACAGCCCAGCCCGTTAACCTCCATGCTTCCCCTCGGTAGTCTTTTAATGAGCAGTAACCTCCTTGATCATCCTTTGGCAATGTGTCAGGTCCCTGTGCTGGCTGGGAGGGCGAGTGAAGGGAAATCTCAGTGCCACCTCACCTCTGTCCCTTGGGAGCTACAGGGATAAGATGGATCGGTGTGCTGGGGCACCATCCTGATGTCCCTAAATCAGCCTCTTGGTTTCATTCATCACAGCTCAGGCATTTCACTTGCTGCTGGCAAAGGAGCAGCTGTGAGCAGATAGTAAAGCTTGGTCAAAATTCTTTTACCTTCATTTTAAGGCAAGTAGCTATGTGCTTAGCAACCCTTACTTTCACATCCAGAATGCACTCAGTTGCAAAGATTGTGCTAATTCCTCCAGAGAACTCACCAACTTTGCTGTTTGTAGAATGGCTTCTACATGTCTCATGTGGTCCTTGCACTGGAAAAGTTGTCTGCTGGGCAGAGCTCACAGTGTACAGACATGCAGCTTGCAACGTTATTGAGTTAACTTTCTCAACAACAAAATGCTTGAATGCAAATAGAATGTAAAACACGCCTTTGAAGTCTTCTTTTCTATAAAATTATTCAGTGCTTCGCCTAGAGGAAATCTATTTCTTCACTTTTAAAAACTCACGAACATTTTACAGAAGTAGGATGTGTTTTTTGTTTTTTTTTTTATTAAAAAAGAAAAAGGCTAAGTCTTCTGATTTCCCAGATGGGAGGCCTTTTTTTGTGTTACCTTTACCACATTATTGGGGGATCATTACTCTAAGCAATATGAGCAGACATTGCACTGGAAAAGCTTTGATGGAGGTGTGAAGAGCAGCAGCAACCTCTCCTTGTGGGTGTCTCCTGTGGGGTTGTTTGGCTGTGCTGGTGAAGCCCAACATCTGTGTTGTAAGAGCCATATTTCAGAGGATTTCAGAGTTGCACATCTTTATGCTGTTGGTGTCTTGCAAGGTTCTTGGTAGCTTCATAGAATAAAGAATAGCTCTAGGTGGAAGTCTGGATGTGTGCAGGTGTGCATGGTGTGTGATGGGACCTCAAGGTCCTGCCTTAGTCACAAGCCTTGTGAAATGCTTGGTTCCATTTATTTTCAGTAGAAACAAATTTCTACATCCTGCCTTTAAAATCCAAGTCATGACATCTGTGAAAAAAAATCTTGCTCTTGTTTTTTGTCACTGTTTTAGCTATTAGACTTGTATACACCACACACTGTGGCTCTTGACAGGTCAGTTGTGCTAAGTCAAAAGCTGTGGATTTTAGAAATATACAAAGAAGTCCTACAATGCAAACAGTCCTACATTTTTTTCTGAAAGTTACTGCTAAACATATATTGCTTTGCTGTATTGTACACATTTTTGTACTGACATTTCTAACTGTTATTCTTGCCTTCAGTACAGGGCTTGTTCTTCTGCCAGGTTTCATGCAGGTGCTAGTAGGTGCTCAGCATAGCATTCTTGTCCCAAATGTGTTCAAACCCATTAGAAACTCCGTTAGACAAATGCAGAATTAAAAAAAAAAATCAACAAAATTTGAACCAGGCAACATGAAGTCAGAAAATGCAGGGGCTGAGGCTCCAACAGCAATATTAACTTGGCTGCAGTGCCTGTGCACTCTTAATGGCATGCATCTCATAATGTATACAGGAATAAGCACGTAGGGTAATATATGCAGAGAGAGCAGAAAAGAGTGTTTTTCTGAGTCTGACCCACTTGTCCATGCATAAGCTGGCTGCTGTGGGCCTTGGGGGAGCCTGGCACTGCCTTGCACTGTGCTCCAGAGTGTGCTCGACACCAGATCAGATGTATTTGTGTGCTGACGGAGTGCAAGTAACTGCAACAAATAAGCAATTTGGGTTTTGGTTCTTTGGAAACAATACCAAATTATGAGCTCCTTTGTTTCATTCACTCAGTATGTTGCACAGTGCGGTCCACATTTTGTAATTCCCAGCCAATGTGGCCTCCATGGACTCGTAACAAAGTGCCACGGCTTCATGTTGCTGAGCTCCTCCTTCTCCTCCCAGTGCCCATGCACTGCAGTAACAGCTCTTCTGGCTAATTTTGACTGGATCGTGTACAGAAGTGGTTACACAAATATTGCGCTTTAATACAGATCTATGGTGGACCAGGCAACACTGCCCTGCATTGTGTAGTCTTCATTAAAAACTGTGGTACAAAGACATTTTACTAGGTTGATCCATTCAGCCTGGAGGTCGAGCAGTCTGTTCTAGCCCTTGCCATGTCATAAGACATCGTGTCTCGTGCCACAGAGCCCAAGGTTTGCGTGCAGCGTACCGGCTGGGGCAGCCTGTGTTGCTGAGCAGCAATCCCAGCAATGACAGAGGTGGTGTGGGTGAACACAATTAATTTGCGGTTACTCACCATTAAAAAAATAGTAATTATTTTCTGCTATAAAAGGGCTCCTGGTCTATTATTGGTATGCTGATATTGCTGTCTCGCCATTGTAAATCTTTGAGAAGCAGACGGGAGCAGTTCTGTAATTCCACAAGGTGATGCTTCCCCTGTCACACCTGCTAATTGCTGCAGCTCCCTTCGGTGCAGCCTCCCAAATACATTGCTAGAAACTGGTGGTAGCTGTGCCACTTGCACTGTAATTTCATTACTGTTTGCTGTGGCCAGCACTTGATTAATTTTCCCTGCAGTGTTACAGTTACCAAAGGGGATTAATACCTGGGTGGCTTATTGTGTGTACTTAATCTATATTCCTCTTGAAATGGAATTGTATTAAACTAATTTGGCAAAACTTTGAAATGGCATGAGGCTGCTTTTGGTAATTGATTTTTTTTTCCAAGTGAGTAACTGCACGTTATTAAAATGATGCTTTTTCACACAGCTGAAGTGGGTCACTGAGGACCTCACTGGGTCTTTGGAGTTGGCCGATTTTGCCTGGTGCTTTGGGTCACACTGTAGCTGATGATCAGGTGTCCTCTGTCAGCTCCCAGAAGTGGGTTGGTGGCAGCCAGGATTCATGCTGGAGGATCTTCCAAAGTGAAAAATGGGGAAAGTGTAGAAAAAAGAGTCTGTAACCGCATTAAAGATGTGTGAAACATCCTCTACTCTGGAAAAAAACCTACAATTTGACAGAGTGGAGCCATCCTCCCCATCTCAGACAGGAGAAAAATCTATTCAGTCTTATTTTTTAATCATATTCAACACAAAAGACTTTTGCTGTGCTGTTTAAAATCCAGGCTCCTTTCAGCCTGCGCTCTGTCGGGATGTTTTCATCTGAAATGGACTGCTGCGGCTGACTGGAGCAGTCTGAAAAAGCAGTGCTAACCTTCCTTCCTGACACTTCAATCGTGCCTTCCACCGTGCAAAACTAGGGCATAAATGCATTAACGCTTGTCACTGGGAAGAAAATCCCATCCGTGATGGGGACCAGAAGAGAGTGATTCTTAGATCCGTGATACAAATCGGTTCATTATTTATTTCAATCAAAGTCTGTAGGTGCTGTTAAAATGAAAAATTGGAGCGCACTTTGCAGAATAAATGTGAACTGACACTGCACCAACCCCAAAGCCTCCCTGACCTACAAAATGAAGGAGAGCTTTGTTGCTCACTTCACGCTTCCCAAAGTCTCAGACAAACAGGCTTTGCCAAGAAGATTGACAGAGTTAAAACACATGCTGAGCCTTCTCTGGTCGCAGTTGTCTTCCAGGGAGAAACAACCTGCTGTTGCCCCTCTGCACCAGAGCAGTCCAGATGCTTGCTTTTCTGCAAATACCGTGGTTACACCTGCTAAGATATACCATCTTAACAGTACCATCGTCCCATAGAAGGTTGTCTTGGAAGTTCTGCAATGCTCTTGACAGTGCCCCAGGGTAGATGGGTAAAGTGCAGCCTGTGCCCCACTGGAGCATGGTTCTCCTCACCTCCAGCTGTGTGCAGGTATAACAGCTATATAAATCAGTCATCACTGTCTGACCACAGCTTCGGGTTGATGCACTGCTGCTTCTCTCTTCTCCAAGAGCGAAAGTGTTGCCTGGTACTGTGGGGTAGGTCTAGCTGTAATACTGAACTATGTATTCGAGTCATTGTGGTGGTCTTGAGATGATCAGGGAGTGTGATCTGTTGCAATGTTCTGGTGTTAGTATAATAAAAAATCAAAAAAGGACTTCAAAACTGGGTTTTGGGAAAGTTTTTTATCCAAAGGTGTGCCAAAGCCCAAAGCTTAAAGGCTCTGCTTACTTAATGCAAGCCTGATGCACTGATGCAATGATGCAGCCTCAGCAACTCCTCAGTGTCTGCTGTGCTGGTAGACGGTGAAGGGGACACATGGCAGCACCATGCTTGTTGTAGTGCATGGCTTTAATCCAGCCAGCAGGAGCCCTGATAGCATCAGACCTTATTTGAAAACCGAAGTCCTGTCTCGCCCATGCAGAAACGGCAATGTGAAGGATGTCAGATGAGGAGTGGGGACAGGTATTAGTCATTAACCAGCTGCTTGGTTTTAAAATACAAATCCTGGTCGTATGTTCTTTCTTAAATGATCAGATATGAAGGATTTGATGTTTCCATGAGTGATTAGCTATCACATGGTCTTCTGTATCCCAAATGTACAGTTTTCAGCTCTTGAGCATCCATGGTTCTTTCTGCTGGGAACAGCCAGGTGAGCTAACTTCAGGCCAACTTTCAGTTTGCCCTCCAGGCCCAGCAGCAGAGATTATATAACCTTTCCTTCCATTATCTTTCCTGCCCTTCACTCTTCTAGTCTTTGCATCAGACAAACAAAGCATTTCATCCACACCACTGTGCAAGCTTCCTCCATACTCACTGCATTTGAATCTTCCACTTGTGATGAGGATGTATCTTTGCTGGTATGATGGGGCTTGGGCTGCAGGATGAGATGTGGCACATCCTGCTCCATCAGCAATCCACCTTACCTCTTGCATGGAGTAACAGACTTCTTCCTCTTCTCCTCTGAATAAAACTATTTCCCATACACAATTTCTGTCCCTTAGCTCATTTGGAAGGAAATAAATAGGAAGTGGGTGGCACAAATAGATTATTCTAGTTGGTGTTCTGTTGCTCCTGACAGCTGTGGGTCTATGGGGAGCTGGGTGTAATGAGCTTTCCTTGGCCTACAGCCTTTTCTTTCAGTCCATGCCAACATGTTTGTCAAAGGATTTAAACCTCCATGAAGTTCATAGTAGTAAGAATGGTGAATGACAGCTCCTGGATAACCAGGACGGGAAGGGCCTGCTGGGTCATCTAGCCTTTTGCTTTGCTTTCAGTAGGATCCTTCCTAATTAAAGCATGACTGCTGATTGCAAGATGTCTTGTTTGGGTGGTTTAATGAATTACCACCCTCTCTGAAAAAGCAGAATTGTATTTACTGATGCGGCTGTGAATGTCTCAGCTGTGGGGTGATTATTTACTGCACTATTTTAATGCAAATATTTGTGGTTATTTACATTGATCATATGGGCAGCACACATAAATTTTATTTTGTGGTGAATTTAGGCTTGTTTACTCCTTCCTGCTGTATTTGTGCTACTGTATGCGGTACAGCAGAATGCTCGACGTGTAATTGCCTATCACTTAAGTGCCACTTTGCAGTCTAGAGATATATCAATTAAAATATTCTTCCTCCTCCAATTAATTTTGGTTCTCCGGAATGACTTACTCCTATTTGTCTGGAGTACATTCTCTTAAATCATTTGATACGTCACACTTCTATAATTGAGTGGCGTTCCCAAAGGGGTGGGTGGTACTGGGGCCTGCCCTGTTCAGTATCTTGATGAAATACCGGGATAAGGGGATTGAGTGCACCTTTACTAAGTTTGCAGATGACACCAGGCTGGGAGAAACTGTCAGTCTGCCAGAGGGTAGGAAGACCCTACTGAAGGATGTGGGCAGGCTGAATTGCTGGGCTGAGGCCAATGGGATGAATTTCAACAAGACCAAGAGCCAGGTCCTACACTTCGGCCACAACAACCCCAGGCAGCGTTACAGGCTTGGGGCACAGGGGCTGGAAAACTGTGGAAGAAATGGAACTGGGAGTGTTTGTGAAACATTTAGATGTTGTACCAAGAGACGTGGTTTAGTGGGGAAATACTGGTGGTAGATGGATGGTTGGACTGCATGATCTTGGAGGTCTTTTTCAACCTCAGTGATTCTATGATTCTACAGTTAAATGTATTCTAAATGAAAGGTAGTGATAACTGCAGTAAAGAGCCATAGAGCAAACCGCGGTGCCCTTGGTATGGATGCAGCTTGAATGCTGCAGTCTGAGAGCTATGAAATCTCCAGTTGTGTTCTGAGAGGCCTGAAGACCTCTTGTAATGCACGTCTTGGAACGTGAGGCAGTTGAAGGTTTGCATATCACAACTGCAGTTTTGCCAGATAATCTATTTCTTATGAGGTTTGCTCATTAGTCTTAAACTCTATACATCCTGTGTGCTCCTTTTGTGGTAAGTATCAGAAATGATGGGTCAGCCTGAGAAATTTAGGATCGATTTTTCTTCTTTGGAGTGATCCTGTGATACAGTAGTGGCTTTTCTCTGTACAGGGACTTTGGAAAAATGGAATCTGCTTCTTTCTTTGAAATAGCTGGCTTTGTGATTAATGATTTTATCTGCAGCCTTTTAATACGTCCTGTAGATGGGATGATAGCTCAGAGATAATCACTGTGATGGAGTGCGGGGAGCATTGTGGGTTGAGAGATACGAGATAATGTCTGTGAACATCCCTCCTCCATGTTCAGTGGGAGTAGCCTTACTTTAGGATTAGGGATGCCTTTAAATCCGATCTATGTTGGATTAAGCGTTGATTCTTCTGTGTACCTAATGTACACTGATTATAACTATTAGTTTGGATCCTAAAGCACAGAAAGAAATACAGAAAAAAGTTAGGAGCCTTTTTGAACTTTAAGTATTATTTGATAGTCAAGATGTTCAACCTGATTTTAGGTCCTGGAAATGATACCGCTGTGTGCTCCTACTCACAGGTCTGTGCCTGAATTCATTGACTTCTGTTATATCTGGAAGGAAAGGATTGGTTCTAACTTGTGCTAAGACCTACTGTAAGCTGCTAACACCAATTACATTACTATTCTTTTAACTGTTAGTTGAAACATTAATTTGAAGAATGCTGGAAGCACAACAGAAATGATTCTTTCAAACTGAACTTAAGCTCTTCTATGGAAGACTGGACTTGTAAACGCCTGGTTTCACTTTGTCTATGATTGTCTGAGCCCACCTGGCAGCGTGGACCAGGGAAGCAGCTGGTTTGTTCAGTTGGTGCTGCAGGAACCAACACTTGTGTAGCTTGTGTCAAGTGTCCACATCCCTTATTTATGGAAAAAATGACCCATTGGGGCCTATTTCTGTGAGTGCCAGAGCAAACCTGGCACAGGGAGCCTGTGGCTGTTACAGCCTTCTTTTTTCTTTCAGTTCTCATCTGTTTATTTTGTTAAGCTGCTGGCATTGCAGGGATGGTTCACTCTTCTTCTGCCACTGATGGAAACTTTCTGTTTGCTCGGAGGTACAGAGGTACAGCTGCAACCTGTATTTGGCAGTTTTTATCGAGGGGCAAATTGCAATTCCAGTTGAAATGAGGTGCTGATTTTCTTAAATAAGAACTTCTTTAAATGGAATCAGGCTAAAAACCAAGAGTCTTTACAGAAGAGCTTCCAGTCTATACTCAGCATGATGATATGCACAAGTTGCCAGCATTTGGGAGAGGTGACCTTTCACAACGATGTCCTTGTCTCCTTCCCGACGCTGGCCAGGAAGAGCAGATTCTCAGTTCCCTTAACTCTGTCCAAATTTTCTGAAGCAAAGTTGAGAACAGTGGTCAAGCTTGTGTTGACACAAAGTAAATGTAGATTTTATAAGACCTGTTTGTTTGTTTGAAGGCTAGGATAGGGATAGACAGATGGATAGATAGATGGATGGATGTATCGGGAAAGTTTTATGAAAACATTTGATCCTGTAGACAACTGCTTTTTCCAGATTCTGGCATGCTTTCTTAGGGCTTCGTGGTGAGTCAGTGATAAGCCACCGCTCAGTCGGGGCGACTACCTGAAGAGAAGCCCTGAAGGATTGTGTGCCCTACAGTGATGGGCATGGAAGAGAGCCTTCTCCCTGTGCTACAGGAGGGAGGCAGTCCTCTTGCTGCATAGCACTGCGCATTGCAGGAGCCCAAATGTTAACCAAAGCATGAATGACAAGGTGGTCTCAGGAGCTCTACCTACCTCTCGGTTTTCCTCATCACTTTGGTGTTTGTAATCCCCCTCTCACTCCTCTTAATCTCCTGTTGCTACTGAAAAAAGCACAACAGGCGGGACACACCAATTACGTACTTGAGAAACAATGAAAGTTTATGGTATAGGAAATATACCAAAGCTGACAAAACATGAAAAGGAAAGGGAAAGGATGACTCTGGGAAAAAAAATAGATTTTTTTTTTTCTTTTTTTACATTGTCTGTGTTAGTAGTTGATGGAAAATTAGTTCAGACAAAGCTGTGAATTTTGTTTGTCCTTAGAAAAACACTGTAATTTTGAGGGCCGAAAGCTTCTCTTTGAGAATTATGACCAACCTCATTTCACAGTTAGATATATTCATCTCAGTTAAATGAAATGGACAAAATCTACATGAAACAACTGCTTAAAATTATAAATAGCTTGCATAAACATGAATTATTAAGGTCACAAAAGCTCATGGAAACCAGCAGAAATGAGTGCACAGTTGCATTTCTTTTTCAAAACATGCATTAATTAATAAGGGGCTTAGTGCCCAGGTTGTTTCTCCCCTTGCTGCCCCCTTCAGATTTTGCTTTTCATCAAGCTGAGAGGGAAATTGTCACTTCTCTTCGTCCCAAAGCACTGGAAAGTGCTAGGCTGCAACCTACACAACTCTATCATTTACAGCTCTGATATCCTAAACTATTTGTTCAGGTTCTGTTGGTGTCACAACAACACACCCTTTGAAATGGCCATGGTTTTTATGTAGGGCATGCCTACCCAGACTGTATGCATGCTTGCTGGAGTAGAAGGATGAAATAAATTTGCCAGGAGCTGGAGAGTAACTTACTCTCACTGAGAGGACAAGGCACTTGCAGGAGCAGGGTGGAAGAGGAGATGATCTTCATCATGTGTGATACCTAGACATCCTGTCCTCCCTCTGCAATTGCCTCAAAATGTGATGTCTCCTCTATTATGTTGGTCCTCTGCAGATGATGTGGGCATTGGCACCAATTGGTGGACGTGGTGGGCATTGATGTGGGAGCTGTGGGAGCGTTTGGAGGAAGCTCCTCTCAAGACCATTCCTGGCACAGGAAAGCATGGGGGCTTGATTAGGAAATGGCAGGCAGGTAGGCTGCTGTGATCGAGATCCCTTTCTTAACACCCAGCCTGCGAAGGTAGGCAGGAAGAAACAACCCAGATGAGAGCTGGAGGCTGTGTTTGGGAAAGAGTGTGTACACAGAGGTAGCCATAAAATGTCAACAATGTTAAGAGGCAGGAAACATACTGGTTTATAAGGAGTTGGCCTGAGTCTTGGGATCCTGGAGATAGCGCACCACTTGAGAGTCTCTTACATGGGTTGTGCGCTATGTAGAGCCTCTGACACCTTGCTGTGTTTGTGTAGGGCAGCAGGGAGAAATGGGGGATGAAGGTGGGTGGTCGGCAACTCTCCTGTCTGGGGTGCTGGCACCTGCACCTCAAACATCCAGTGTCTGGAATACTGAGCTCCAGAAGAGCAAGATCAGTATTTCTTGCACTTGATGGGTTTTAGTGATTCCACTTCTGCTTCGTGCTCTAATGAAATATAACGCAAATGTCAAGACATCAAATGTGGTCTTTTAAAAATCTTCTTGGGTACTGCACCTGCTCTTTATCTGCAAGGAATCTAATTTCTGCAGCCACTAGAGAAACAGTTCAAGGACAGACAAATGTTAAACCATTATTCAAATGCTTCTGGTTTGGAGCTGATACCTAGCTTTGACTTGACGAAGGGCAGTGAGTTTCTTTGGACTGAGATTGGAGGGAGAGCCTGACCTTGTGGTGCTGCAAGATAGTGCACGAGGGCCATGGCACAAACATTAACCCTCCAGGATAACGATTTTGGGGTGTCCTTGTTAAAGAACATGAGGAAATATTTATCTCGTGCTTTATTCCAGCACAGTTTCTTGAAATAACTGTCCCGGGGTTGCTTTTGATATATAATAAAAAACCCTCTAATCAACAAAAGGGCTTTAAAACAAGCAGAGACTTGACATATTTGCTAAGATGCATGGTAGCAGTGCATTAAT
The DNA here is from genome assembly GCF_951394365.1 of Tetrao urogallus. Lineage (NCBI taxonomy): Eukaryota > Metazoa > Chordata > Aves > Galliformes > Phasianidae > Tetrao > Tetrao urogallus. Next base: position 65,630,469 of record NC_136816.1, read on the forward strand.
TTTAAGGGATGCTTTTTTGTTTTTTGTTTTTTTTTCTTTAATGAAATGAGGACACTAATTAAAATTAATCCGTTTATGAATCTTTCTGCATCTAATTTAAAGCGTAAATAAAACATTTGCCTTGTCTGTCTCTTTTCTCGTCGCGAGACAATACAAACCTTGTAATCTTTAACTCTTTAAGGTAATATATAGAGAGAGCTATCTTAAATGATTTACTGGAAGATACAAAAACAGATTGTGCAGCAGAGATGGCTTTTAAAGTGTGGGGAGGATGGCAGCAGTAATGTTGGGGGTGCCACAGAGTGGTTTTTATTCCTTGCCTTTGGGAGCAAAACTTCAGTGTATTTTGTAATGCAAATTATCACTCTGTTAGCAGTGCAAGTGAAGGAGGGGAGTCAACAGCCTGCTTGGTTTTTGAGGGCTTGAAACAGAGAGCAGGGAGGCACTGGGGTGAGGAAGGATTTGGGTTGGCACCTCCCAGACTCAAGAAGGGCTGAGGGACACCAGAGGTAGCAGAGATTAGAGAAGATCACTCTGTAAAGGTGCCATATTCATTAACACTGCGTTTAAAAAAAAAAAAAAAGGCTTATGGCAAGGAAACTCTTTGAAGTTTTAGCTGTGTGACACTTGAGACTGAACTGTTGTTGATGGTGAAGATACTATTCTGTGCCTTGGTTAAAAAGGAAGCTAAGCATGACCTTGGGTCTGTGATTGTTGGTGCCTCCTTAATGTATGTTAATTAGTAAAGACTGAGAAAAGTAGTACAGCTGCTGAGGGAACTATATATTCCTTTTTTTTTTTTTTTTAATGTGTTCCAGATATTATCAATTGTGCCTAAAGATCTTTCATGCAGTTATGGACATTTGGATATTGCCAATGTGTTTGCAGTCACGTACCATACTAAAGCACTTGCATGTATGGTAATAGCAAAACTATTAGATAAACTATCTCTAAATTGTAAGTGGTATCATGAAAGCTGCGTGCCTCTGTTCCTTCTTAGGCCAAACAAAAAGGGAGAGATAGCATGGTGAAGGTCTGTTGTGTGTGATGATGCTCCCCTCTGCTCCCAGATGCAGATTTTTGGCAAGAAAAGTATTGTGTGTCTCTGCTTCTTGTCACTCCCATTTCTGGGATGTCTTGCATCCTTCGCTATCCTCTCTCAGTTTCCTGCTGTTTGATGTTGATGTCTGTTCTGTATAAACCTTCCAGCCTGAAATTCATCCAGTGCTGTGCTGACTCCAACATCGTGGCCGGTGACCTCTGGGCCAGGACTGAAGCACAGCAGCTGCAGTCAGAGAGAGAAAAAAAATGTAGGAGGAGGGAAAATCCCAAAAGTAATATCTGCAGACATAAACTGTCCTTGCTCAGAAAGGAGTGGCTTGCTATGGCTCTGGTCTGCACGCAAGTGGTCAGAGAGTTTCTGCGTAGAGAATTAGGAGATGAAGAGTTTAGATAGAGCTGTCTCCAGCAGTGTTTGTACTCCAGATGTTTGTCCGTGGTGACGAGGTCCATTGTTCACCTTTCCCAGAGCTGTGGCTGCCAGGTAGGGATTTTCAGCCCCCCATACCCAAGGCTAACTAACATTATTTGGTTATTGACAGCAGGTTTGCAGCTCCCAGGTGGAGTTCCTGGAACCTACTGGTTTGAGCTGTGCTTCTGGCTGTCTCCACTGGGAAGGCAGGACACGATGAATGTTATGACTGCAGGAGGTAATGCACTGGCCTTTGCTTAGGATCTTAGTCTACTTGCAGCGATATGGGGGGAGCAGCAGCAGGACACGGCTGGGGCTCACCCATCCTGACGAGAGGATTTATTATTGCAGGAAGCAGCTTCAGCATGAGGCTGTGTTTGTCCTGTGCATTCGTTCCTAGGTTCTGAAGTGCTCTGCAAAGTGACTTCTTTGCTTCCAGCTATGAATTTGCTGGTAGCTGCACAATCCATCACACAGATGCTAATGCACAGATTATCCTCACAGTCAACAGCTTTAAATAATCAAACAGAGATGATTTTACCTCTGTGACCCAACAAATAAAAAGCAAAGTCAGGCAAATCCTCTCACCCCTGCAATCCTACCTAGATTTTCAAGGGCAGGATAAAAGGTTTCACCAGCTACTGTGGCAAGGTCACCAAGGTCGTTCTGTCTGGGTTGATGTTGAGATACAGTCGTGAGGTGCTGGCAGGAGATGGGGCTGTGCTGTAACCTGATGAGACCATCTCTTTGCTGCTGCTGAAGACATTAAATGAGAGGAGCGTAAGCTGGAAGTTGTGTATGCAGCCCGGTTTTCACAGGAAAAATTGTGGCTTGGACTGTCTTTCATTAATGACTTCACCCTTTAACTCCAGTGCTCCTGGAGAACAGGAGTCTCTTACAGCAATCAAGAAGGCACAACTCAGGATTACTTATCTCAGCATTGCATCTGTGGCTTCCTCTGTGCTGACTGATCTCTGTAAACATTGGGAAAGAAGAATATTCTAGTCCAAAAGCCCTATCAGAAAACATACTCTGCTTTAAAAGTCTCTTTCTTTTTGCTTTTATTTCTCAGGTCAGCCGACTGTGACTATTTTGTTTAAAATGAAGTCTTGGCTTTTTGTGTCAGTAAATCCTAGGTGTTCCTGACTTCTCTCATTCTTCCTGCTCTTTTCCCTTTTGTTCTGCTAAGCTTATTTCCTTATTCCCACTATTAAGGCTACTTAGCATGTTGTCATTGGGAAGCAGCACGCATTTCTCTGTGGAAAGAAGCTGCTTAATGTTTCATGTATTACAGTGAATAATTAAATAAAGAAAAATATAGAAGCCCACAGAGCTAGCTGGCAGCTGAAAGGAAGAAAGCATTTATAGTCTGCTGGGGAAAAGTGACACTCCTGGCCTGGTGTCTTGAACCACAAGGGTAAAGTTTAAAAATGAATATGTCTGGCATGACATTCAAAAATCTGGATTTTTCAACTTTCCATGCATTTATAGCATTAATCTTTAATTGTCATATTCTTGAGCTACTGGTTGCCAGAATGGAGCTGAAATTTATGGGGCTGAAGGAAAGCAGGGTGGGAAGTGAAATGACGTGGCCCGAAAGACCGCGACCCTGCAAGCTGCCAGGGATAGAAATGCTGTCAGCACTCTGGCAAGCATGTGGCACTGTTGGTCTTCATGTAGAATGTCTAAATAAGGTGTTTTGTTGGCCTCTAGAGTTCTTTGCACCCTTTCCCGTCTGCTACAGCCATTCCCCCTCTTCTCTTGATTTTACAGCAGCTCTTATTCTGATGCATGTAACAGGCAGCTCTTTGGTGTGGTGGAGATGGGATGAAAACTGGGGAGATGACATTTCTGTGCTGGGGCTGGGAGAGGGACAGTTGCTTCCAAAAGGATCTTTTATTTAAATCCAAAAGGGTTTTTTATTTTATCTTTAACTGACCCCAAACTGAGCTGTAATTTTGCAGTGACCTTTGCTGTTTTACAGAATGAGATCAGACGCCTGCCGTCCTCTTGGCAGAGGAAGTGCTGTACTAACAGTAACTCAGGACCATATTATGATTGAGGATGTGTGTTGTGCATTTACCCCTCTCATCTAGTTTTTCTCTTTGCTGCTCATATCATCTCAAACTGATAACATACTAAAGCAGAATTTGCTGAGACCAGAGACAGATGAGACTTGTGCAGCAGCTCCCTGTGCCACCTCATATCCCTTTGAATTTGCTCAGTATTGGTCTCATGAGCAGGGGTGGAAGCATTTGTGTTCATTTTCTGTCCTTGTGCACTGAGGTGTGTTGGCTGATGAATTTAATTTCTGTCTGCATCTTTCTACTGTTTTTTACATTCTCCTCTCTGTGTGTGATCTGCTGCTCTGGTTGTTGCAGAGAGCAGGATGACGGTGATGTCCTGCACCTCTGTGAGAATTATTTGTGTGTGTGATATACACCAGAGCAACTACTCTAATCTCTAATTACCAGAGGACATCCCATAGACCAACAGCTTTCACGTGCCTCACTGCTCTGCCACTGTTACTCCATCCTGTCTTCTGCTTGGAGTGAGGGCTGAGATCCAGTCCATCTTGTAGCAGAGTACGGTGAGGGTGAGGGAGCTGTTGCCACATCCTGGAGAGAATCTGAAATGAGGAGAGAGGGGAGTGCTTGGTTCCAAAAAGACTGTCACAAATTCTTGCTGAGGGCTAGGCTGCATCGAGGCTGTTAACACTTCTGTTGGCTTATCTATGCACTGCTGAAATAGTTTATATCGTGGTCAGCAACTCTTGACAAAACTGACAGAATTTGCACTAAGTGGCTTATGCCACAAGGCATGTACAGAAAAAGTGAGAAAAACTTTGAGAGGAAATGTGGATTTTAATTACAGCACCTCACCTGTGGTAGCTGTCTTTGAGGGAATGTGCAAATAAAGTGGAGGCTCACCGTTTTGTGGTCAGGTGTATGGTGGAAAGGAGAATGGTTTTTTATCCGTTCTCCTTATGTGGATGGGTTATACTTTTCATTTAGACTTGTTTCCAAAAGGTACTTAACCACACATCTAATTTGAATTGCATGAATAATACTGCTAAAATCAGTGGCGCTCTTCCTGCAGCTCATTTAAGACGCCTGGTTGCAGCATGACCCAATTCCCATTGAAATAGGTGGAAGAATATCCTGTTATTCTGATAAACCCAGGTCAGGTCCTAAATCTATTTAACCCTGTTGTGTCCTTACCTTGGTACCACGTTGTGAGGGTGGCACAGATGCGGGCACGCACCGCACCAAGCAAAGTGCTTTCCACAGGGTGTTCCAAATGAGGAGCTCTCTTGGGCCCCCGATGCTCTGCAGTTTCTATTCTGATGCTACTTGCTGCTACTGCGTGATTACTTCCCTGCCTCAAACTCTCTTGCTTTTTAATGAGGAGAAACTGCATTTCCTCTGTGCATCGCAAAGCACCTTGTAGAAGAGGCAGCGGCAGTTAACAAGTGCTGGTGTGCGAGGAGTTAATTAGTTCTGGGCCTGCAGTTCACCTGTGGTGAACCTTGGACTGGCAGACTTCAGGTTGGTGCTGGACACAACCAGTGACAGGTAAGAGCAATCCCTAGGACCTGTGCTGCTCATCAGAGAGCAGCACTGCTGGCTCAGCCAGCAGACCTGGAAATCCGGTAACCTTGCTTTTAAGGACTGAGAGTTAAACCCTTCTCACCGAGATGTGGAGCTAGCCTGCCAAATCGCCCATAATAAGCTTTAAAGAACTGGGAATAAAAGCATGCATGACTCTTTTTCTTCTGCAGCAAGTCTGCAGCTGGAGGCTCTTGCATTGCTGTGGCATGGAGCGGGGAGAGCCCCCACCGGAGACCTGGCGCACTTGGCAGTGCTCCGCAGCCTGGGATGGGGTTTTGTTTGTTTGTCGCCGGGATTAAAAGGATTAAGGACTTAACCTTTGTACAGCCTTTCAAATAATCGCGTGTTTATATTCCTACTGCGTGTCAGTGAAATATTTTTTTCCCCCTTATGGTTTTCATGATATAACTAAAGATCTGAGAAGGGGTAGGCTTATGCAAAGTGAGGTCTTGGGCTCCAAAGCCCCCGGCTATGGCAGTGGCTTTTAAAACGCGTCTCAGAAACATATGCAGTTTGCATTGTAGTCTTTGAGTGAGTGGTAGTGGCTCTTTTTTTTTTTTTTTTTCTTCCCTTTTCTTTTGGGATTATTCCAACAGTGCCTGAAGTTTTTAGAAGCATCCAAGTGATTTCACAAATTCCCTGTCATTTGTGGAAAAAAAAAAATAGAAAAAGACTGAAATCTTATTGGATTTTAAAAGGGATTCAAGGTCTGTCTTTAGCTGGAACATTTTATCTCATCTGCGCGTGTGTTCCCCATGCGATTAAAGGAGGACCCAAGGCCACCTCTGGGAGCAGTGTTCCCACCTGCAGGGATGCCATCTGCAAGCATGGCCAGGGGTTACTGTCCTTGGCATTTGGGCCAGTGCAATGCAATGCAATGCCTGTGTGGTTTTGGGATGCCCAAGAGACAGCTGCGTGGGCAGGGGGATGCACGTGGCCCACGGATGAAAATCTTCTCCTTGGAGCATCTTCCCCAGAGGCAGCACTAAGATAGGATTTTGGGGGTGGGATTCTTGTGGTTGTGTGTGGAAAAGGCTCCACAGTTCACTTCCTGATGGGGAAAGATGACCTCTTGTGTTAGCCAGTGCGGGTGGAAGCACCAAGGGGTGCATCTCTGTGGATACTATTTTTCTACAGCTGGCAGAGCTGTAAAATTCATATATATGCAACTGATGGCACTGGGATCTGCTAACAGTTGGTAAAATACATCTATATCTATATCTTTGTCTCCTTTTTGACTCTTTCTGTTTACAATTGACTGAATTAAACTGAGATGGTATGACTTTATCATCTGGATTAGATAACAGCTTTACCATCTGGACTGTCATCACATTCAGTAACTGTTACCCCTCTTCAAACTGTAGCTGAACAGTTCTTTTCTAGCTGCAATGGTATAAATAGCAATTTAAAACATTTAATTCATAGAAAACCTATGGATCTACACATCTATAGCCAAAAAACCTGTGGGAAGCAGGCAGGCTTAGGACCTGAGTGACAGATTCTTCCAGCAGTAGCACGTGCAGTGTCAGCCTCTAAAGAAGGTTGTTACCATCAGGGACTTTCCTCCGGAAAACAGATTTTTAATGAACTGTCTGATTATTGCATAAAAATGTACTTTAAAGAGAATACTTAAAGTGATGTAACAACAGGAGCATTTACATTTCTACTCAACCCTGGAACTGGTAAATCACATAGTTTACAATTTTAAAGATTTTGGCTTGGAAGAAATCTTCCCTATCTTCCTAAACTTAGAAGAGTGAGCTAGCTTATGTCTCCTGTGCACTGAAGGGAACACAGACTGAGCTTGAGTAATATATGTTAAATTTGCCAACAGTTCTCTGCTGCAATAAATGCATCTTGCAACACAACACTGAAATCTGTGGATTGCAAGCCTGTGCTTTCTGGAGTATAATATACTGCATCCACGCCACCAAATGTGCCTATGGAAATTGTAAATGAAGTTAAACCGCTCTGTATAAGGGTGAACTTGCACAGATGGTTGATCTAGTGTACAAGCACCTTGTTCTGAGTCTCAACTGGTCATTTGTCTTAAGAAGTTCACAGCAAACCAGGCACGTTGGACTGGATGCTAAGCTATGTAGTCAGGACCTTGAAGAAATAGATGGAAATACAGTTACAAGTTTGAAACTTTAGTTTTAGAAACCCTTTGCCGTGTTTCTGAGAGCTTTGCTTGACCTAGAACCAGTAGATGAAGGCAGTAAAATAGCTGTAAAGGCAATCAAAGTGAATTAATTAAAAAAGCCTAAGTGAATATTAATAGGAACTGCTATATTCAACAGCATACAAGCGTGTCTGGCATTTATAGATGAACTCTGCTGTTTGTTACTTATTACATTAAAGAAGATTCCTGAACCAACATATCAAAATGTCAAACCAACACAGCATTTTTCTTTGATGTTCTTTTTTGTTAAAATGAATTATTGATAGCCTTTCTCATGGCTGGCAGGAGAGATTTCTGACTTTTATTTGGTTATTAGATCAGATTTCCTATTCCTTATGTAGGCAGTGCTCTTTGCAACAATATCTAGATGGGATATGTGTAATTAGGGAGCTAGGATTCTCTTTTGTGGGGAATGTTATCCCCACCCATCCCTTGTTGATATTATTTCTTAAACTGATATTTTCATAAGCCCACCCTGGAGCCGGAGGTCAGGACAAGGGTGTGATGGCATTGTGTTGGTCCACAGACCACACTGGTGCATCTGCAGATCTGACGGTGTGATCTGAGCTGGTTAACCTGGCATCTGTGGAGAAAAATCTGCTCTGCTTTCAATGATGTGACTAGGGAAGATGTTCTGTCAAGATGAGGTGTGATTTGTGGCAGGATTCAGGAACAAGTATGCATAGTTCTTATTTTTTATGAGGCACTGGCAAGTTCTCTATTAGCCACTGTCACTTGCTTCTGAAAGATAGTGATCTTTTGGTCCCCACAAGAGCTCTCAGCTGCTGCAGGCTGTGCAGTACCTTTGCATGTCTTTACTGGCCCTTGTCAAGGCTCACAGTGTGAGAAAACTCTTCCACTTTTCTAGTGTAATCCCAACTGTAGCAGTGCCAACTGGGAGCTTTGTGAGGGCCCACCTTACTCTGGAGCTTTGCAAATCCAAGCCCATCTACCTACAGATGCAGAAGTGGTTTTGGCTTATTTTACCTCAAGGTCAAAAGTCTCAGTTGGAAGAAATAGGGGGAAAAAAAAGTTTCCTTCTCACAGTCTGCTGTTTGTCCTGCTTAGCACTCACTGTTTCTAATTGCTTCCGTAAGATGTGACATGAGCTGGGAGCATTAGCTTTTGGAGGCATCTCCATAACCTCTAGGTTTGTTCAGGCACTGGGGAAGAAGCCGTGAGAGCAGACTGCGGGGCTTGGGAGGAGTTTTAAATTTGCATGGAGTAAAATTGTCTCACTTGTCAGAACGCAGTGACTGGAGGAGATGGCCTTAGACAGACTGCCGTAGGGAGCTGGAGGGATGCCTGTATCGTCTCCTACCCTCTCCAGCTCCACATGTATCCCTGGAACTGCATTTCAGGACAGATTTGGGGAGAACTGTTCTCTTTCTGCAGTTTTGGAAGGTGAGACAAGCAGTTCTTGGCTTACTGGGCCTTTCCCTGCCTCCCCCTGTACTCACACTAAGCCCTTGTGTCCTCTCCCCTTCGTGGTGACCCATGTTGTGCTCCTTATGGTTCCATGTGACTGTCTCTCTGCAACCCTCTGAAAAGTTTAGTAAATGATCTGCGGTGCTGCTTGGTGCTGACTGCCACAGAATTCTCCAAAAGTCTGAAATGTAAGGCGATGTGTTTTTGTTCATTTTGTAAGTGTTTGGTGATTTCTCTCCTGGTCAGAAGATCCCTGGTGCAGGGACACTTGAGACCCATGTTTGGAGATGCTGCTAGTAATGTATTCCCTGTCAGTTGGCCTTGAGGACTTTTAGTACAAATCGCTTTTATTTCCTTCAATGTCAGTTTAACCAAGAATAATAATTTTGTTTAACATGCAGATTTATTTTCACCTGGGTGAATCTTCCTACGCAGATGTGCTTTGGAGTGTCAGAGGCCTCTGTGTCTGCACAAAATTGCTCTGTGCTGCAGCAGCAAAGCCAGCCTTGAACAGCCCCTCAGCCCTCTGGTGCAGGAGACGGCACCTTGTGTTTCATTGCTGAACGTACGGTGTTTGCATAGGAAGTTCAGCCACGTCAGGGGGAGGTCACCCAGACTCCTTGAAGCCCAGTGCTGGAATGTGAGGTCTCAGCGTTCTCATGCATCTGCTTGGGGTGTTTGTATAACCCCAGTTCAGGGAAGAGGTTTTCACGTCCCATTCCTCCTTCTCCCAAGGTCTATTTTAGCTGCAACCATTCATTCCTATAGAGAAGGAAGGGAGATACAGATTGAATGTTAGGAGGAAATTTTTCACTCAGAGAGTGGTAAGGCACTGGAATTGTTTGCAAAGAACAACTGTGTGTGCCCCATTCCTGGAAGTGCTCGAGGCCAAGTTGGATGGGGTTGTGGGCAGCCTGAGCTGGTGGGGACAACCAGCCCACGGCAGGAGAGATTGGAATAAGCCATCACAACCTAAGCAATTCTATGGTTATACAATTTATGATTCTATGAAAGGCACGGGACAGTGGATCCATGGATTATCTGCCTGCTAGCTGGCAGGTAGAGAACAGTTTGTTCTGACTTGAGAGTACTTCCCACAAATGTGTTTTGCTTGTCCACCCCTGCATAAGGACAGTTGCATGCCAGTTTTGTCCTGCAGGAGTTCCCATCCCTGTATGTAAAGCAGAAATTCGTTCAATATCTCTTCTACTGATAGGACTTTTTTTTAAATTGATTTCTCATATTGTTTATTCCTTTTCTCCTTGTACGTCTTCTACTATTAGCCCTAAACCTCTTTTTCCTCTGAATGCCGTCACTTGCTTCCTCAGCTGACTTTTAAATTTACTGAAGAAAACAAGTAGCTTCTAAAAATCAGTACAAATTGTATCTATTGGTAGTAGATCATTGGAAGAACGTTAAAAGACTTACTAAAAGTCAGTTCTTCCTGCCCCTGAGGAGCAAGTATATATTTCTCCACTGCTGTTCAATAGCCGGCTGATGCTGACATGGGACGGTTATTTCTGAATTGTCATGCTCCTTTGGGTTAGGCACAGATGCTGGAAACCATCATGTTGCTGTATTTGTGGGTTTGTCAGTGGTCTGTGCATGTTTTTTGGATGCTGGTTTGAGAGTTCATGCTTGCATGTGGTGCTAATGCTGAATGATGGAGGCTAGATGTAGTCAGCAGGGCACAGCTCATGGTACTGGGGTTCCTTGCCATGTTTCTGCAGCAAGAACAAAACAATAGGAACAGAGCTCAGTGTTTATGTCAGTAACATAGTGGTTTAATTTTTAGTAATTTCTGCAAGAACTGACTGTAGAGTTGGTTTAATTTTTTTCTTTAGCAATGGCTGATTTCTTAGAAATGGGAGCCAGATTTATTGCATGGTGTGTTTTCTGTGTTCTTGTTAATTTGATCAGTGTACAGGTGTGTAGATTTGTGCTCATTGGAACAAATACATGTGCTTTCAGAGCTAATGCTATTGAATACTGTTCATAAAAAACTGGCAGTGCTCTGGGGCTGCTCAGATAGCTATCAAGTAGTTGTCTATAAAATTCTAAAGAATTGCTCCTTACAAACCCAGCTTTTCTCTGCCAGCTAAAATGCAGATATATAACAGAGGAAATGGATGTGAGGTGAAATTATTTCAATCTGTAGTTTGTCGTACTGTAGGTGTGACAAAATACCTAAATGACTTAATACCCACTTGTCCCAAGATGACACTCTGTGTGTAAATCAAACTAATACTGCAGTTACAAGAGACTGTGTTTACAATATAAATTCTTTTCCTAGGAAGGCGAAGGGGGAAAAATCCAGTGGTGACAGTAGTGTGTGTGAATACTGATACACAGCCCTTGAATGACAGCAATGAGGGTAATAAGACCTGTCAGAGATTTCATAGCCAAAGCCTGGAGGCAAACCTACCAGTGGCTGATGCCCAAAGCATGAGCTAATATGTTTTTATCTCTTTCTATTCTATTCACTTATTGATAAGGTAGTGTAATTCCCAGGCGTTAATAATATTTTATGCAACTGTTTTGCTATTTTATCTCCTTCCAAAAAGATTAGCCATATGGGCATTAGCACTCCAGGGTGTGCTTCTCTGATAGGGAAGGGAGTTGCACCCAAAGCAAAATCAGACTGCTGAGGAAGCAGGGTTTCCAAAGGGTAGGTCCAAAATGATAAAAACATTCCTTCTCCACTATTAGAGGAAGAAGTGCTGAAATGCACAAAAAAAGTAACAGGATAGAGGAAAAAATATGGTACCTCAACTTGACATTACCAATACATTTTGGAAATTCTTAAGGCCCAGAGGGATTAACCAAGGTTGCTTTTTAATGAAAATTCTCAAGTATGTGTTTAACTTCATTTTGTGCCTTAAGTTGCTTTTTTTCTCTTTGCAGAGTAATCTTTATGATTCTACTTTAATGATTTTCTTGTCTGGCTGGAAAACTGAAAAAAGAATTATAAAAATAATTAAACTTCTCTCCTTATTCACTTTCTCTGTAGCTGTCATCTGTAACTCTTTAATGATGTACATGCTTTGAATAAATGATATATTTTAAAATGATTTGTGTAGAAATAAAAGACCTTCCTATTTTTGCGGTGAGTTTCAATAATAACTGTTGTCAGCCTACAGATGATTTTTTTTTTCCTCCAATTTTGAACTTTCTGTAATGGAATGAGATAAAATCTAATTCCATACTTCACGTACTCTGTGGGCCAAACTGATCACTCACTTTAATTCCATTAAGCAGGTTTCGCAGAGGAGTAATTTACAGGAAGCACTTGGCCCCAAACCATCTTCAGAGTGACTGGCAGATCAGGTACTGCAGGGACAGATGGAGGTGGATCCCACTGCAGCTGCCATTGTATTGGTGGGAGATTAAACAAAACCTTGAAAGGCAGAGCCCTCTTTTTGAGAAGAAGGGATGTTAGCCACCTCTGCTAAACTTACGCCATCAGTTTGCTCAGGATCCTCACCACCTCTGTCCTCCCATGTCACCTGAAGGAAGCTGGCTGCACTGATGCAGACACTGATCGCATTGCTCCACAGCCCTGACAGGGTGCAACAACCTGAAATTTGATGTGGCATGACAAGACGCACGCTTCTGCTCCACTGGCAATGCTGTTCACGTGCGGAGCAGTCTGTGGGAAGGTCTCCTAGGACAGTTCAGTAGTGCCAGGTGAGATTAAGTGGAGCACAATGTCTAAGATGGAAGTCGAGTTTAAGAACAGCCTGTTTTTCTCCCCTCTCTCTCAGAGTGTTGTTTTGCCACCACAATGGGATGTCTTCCTGTGTCACTGTCACTCCCCAAAATGCACGAGTCCTCCTTCCTGCGTAGTATAACTAATCTGGTTTGCTGACTGAGTTCTGCTGGGGCCTTTAAAGTGATGCCAGCTACTACGTACTAAATGTAGCATGGCAGCATTTCAGAGTGAAGCTGAAAACCCAAATCCAATAAGCAGGGAAATAACCGTAAAGATGAAGCCCCGGTTTCCATTCTGCCTGTGCGCTTGCTGCCTGATGGGACAGCTTTGCACTAAAAGTTGGCTGTGGACCATATGTTAGAAGTATGAATGCTTCTTTTTTTTCCTCTTTAAGCTTGAATCTGTGAATAGACACATTTAATCTTATAGGGAAAT